>NC_039244.1:25457386-25739886 GCF_003368295.1 Carassius auratus
AACGGCCGTGTGACGTCGACAAGTGTAGCGCAAGACTTGGGTTCGGTTCGGTGAAAAAAAAAAAACCTAAGGTTCGGCCGAAACTGAACCCCGTCAAAAAGCCCAGTATTTGGCCGAATCTGAATCCTGGATTCGGTGCATCCCTAATCACAACACTCTCTCCAAATCCTGCTTGGCTCTCTCACTTCCATTGCTTCGGGGATGAAACCCCGAAGATAAACTGACATTCACCCCCAGTAATCTACAAAATTCTTGCCAAAATATGGACACAAATTGGGGACCCCTGTCAGAAACCACGTCTGTCTGGAGGCCATGTAAATGAAAGACGTGATCTACAACAGTTACCGCTGTCTCTTTGGCGGAGGGTAATTTAGGCAAGGGAATAAAATTAGCTGCCTTCGAGAACCAGTCAACGACGGTCAAAATGTCAGTGTTGCCCTGGGAGGGCGGTAATAAAATCTAGAGCGATGTGGGACCAGGGTCTCAAAGTGACTGACAACGGTTGAAGTAACCCATCTGGAGGTCAACTGGAAGTTTTACCAGTGGCACTAACTGAGAGGGCCAAGACAAAACCGCGGATGTCTCGAGTCATTAATGGCCACTAGAATCATTGCTTAACCAAAAATAACTGATTTGGGGGGCAGAGGCATTACCCCTTCTGAGCCTCCCTCTCTGGAACAGAAAGTGAATATAACTTGCCCTAAGGTGGATCTTACCTGGTACTAAGTCTATGGTACAATCATAAGGACGATGTGGAGGTAGAGAAACAGCCCCGGACTTACTGAACACTTCCCTCAGGTCCTGATACTCCTGGCATGGTAGACAAATTAACTTCCTCTTCCTGGAACACAGAAACAGGCACAGATGAACATGCAGACACAGGACAAGACTTATGACAAGGGAAGCAGACACGGTATTGTGAACCTAATCGATACTGGTATTGTGTAGAGTGAGCCAGGGGTGACCAAGAACCAAGGGTGCCAGTGGTGAGTCCATGAGGAGGAATGTATTGTTTTCAGAGTGGTTGCCAGAGGTGATTTGGGTTACAGGTCCGGTAATATTGGAAATTAAAGGGAGTAGCGGCCCATTTAGTGCATCAACAGAAATCTTTTGAGTAAGGGGAAACATGGGGATGTGGAGTCATCCAGAAAATTACCTTCAGCACCAGAGTCCAGTAATGCCCTTGTGTTGTGCGTATGGGTTGTCCACCTTAGTCTTACCAGGAGGTGTGTAGATGATGTCTTCTCGGCGTAGATCCCACCCGATAGTAGCCTCATAGTTATTACCAGGTTTAATCTTTTACCAGGCAGGAGTGGATGAAGTGGCCCGCCCCTCCGTTTTAGAGGCAAAGTCCTTGGGATCTCCGCCTCTGCCTCTCCTCCCAGGAAAGCCGAGCTCTACCCACCTGCATGGGCTCAGGATCGGAGACTCAAGCACGCGTTGACCATTAATGCACCACAACAGCTTGGGTCGCCAAAAATGGTATGATATGGTCAGATTGTTCTACGACTCTGAGACAGGATGCAGATGCAAGGTGGTTTAATGACAAGATATAAATATGGTCAGACAAACAGACAACAAAGACGCTGAAACCACATGGGGAGAGTAGCAATGATCAGAAGCTCAGATGGTGTGTGACGCAAGGAGATCGGTGGACAACAGTGATGATCTTCGGTGATCCAGTGCTGTATCTCCCGGTGAAGGTGCTCATGATTCCAGTCCAGGGAACAAGAAGACTCGACGAAAAACAACAGGGAATCCACAATCCAAGAGAGCCAGGAGAACAGAACTGAACACAGGGAAGAACCACAACAATCTGACAAGAGGAGACACCAGTTACTGCACTTAAATAGACACACACAATGAGATGCACGTGGTGCTGTTAATCAGTAGTGATCATGGACCACGCCCACAGACACACACCTGAACACTAAACAAGCAGAGAGAGAGACAGCAAATTTATGAACCGTGACATACAGAGATTTAGATGTATCTGTTATAGCAAAATTGTTGTGGTTGGTCAAGTGATGCTGGTTGTTTTTAATAGCCATTATCTACTAGACAAACTTACAGTGTTGCTGGATTCTTTTGGAGTCTAGTTATATGAGTGTATTATATATTTATATATTTACTTGTGACTTACAGTATAATATTGATCAGTAATGTGGTAACCAGAACACAAGGATTTAAAAACAGTTTGGGTTTAAAACATTTTGAACCACCATGTAATTAACACTCAAAGAGAGACATCAACAATCAGCATATGAATCTCAACAATGGTGACAATCAAAAGCTTCATGACGCAATGCATGCTGGGTATCAGAACAGGACAAAACTCATCCATGACTCTCAGCAAGCATTGTGGCATGAATAAATTATGCTGCTGAATTGTCAACTTATTTTCTTGAATTCTTACTATGTGCTTGTATTTTTGCTTTTGTCTTGAGTTTTAGTAGCATATTTTTTGATGTTCAGAACTGATCTGTTTATTTATTTTGTAGATTGTCACCACCATTCTTGTGATTCATACACTGATTCTTGATGTGTCGGTCAGTAAGAGAAGAGCCACTAGCTAAAATCATTGGATCGGAAATAAGATGATTGTAAATATCAAATCTAAAAACAACAACACCAGATTTTTTTTCTTTGACTCTTTTTTTTTGCTATAGCAAACAAGTTTCAAAAACACATTAGCAGGCAAAAAATAAATAAATAATAATCCTAAATGATTAAATGTCACAGTTCAAGAGCCCAACAAAAGTAAACACTGATCTCCATGGTAGTGATGAAAAAAAAAAAAAACACACATCTAAACCTCTGTAACTCTCAATAAGAGTGTAGACATCTGACTGACAGAAATGAAGTCTGTCTGGTTAGTAATGTGAAGCTGTTTTAGGAGTTGTTTAATCAGATCTTGAGAGATTTTATGACTTTTTTTATTGATTTCATCTAAGGCTGTGGCTGAAGTTTGTGTTTCTCTTTCCTTCAGTGATGCTGCTTGTTAATAGCAGGTGTTCATCACTAATGCTCAATCGTCAATTAATCACAGAATTATCTTATTAACTTCACTGATTCAGTGTTACTCTAACACTCTGTAGTGTGTACACATTAAAACTGAGGATTTTGTTGTGGGGTTTAAAGGGTTAAAGATGTAAGATGAAGGGAAAAAAAGCATGAAAAGCAATTTAACAGTAAAACACTTAATTTATGCCAACAATCTGTAGAAAAAGAGCTATTAGTTATTTACTGGCTGCCAGTAAATAACTGTTTTTCTACAGTTTGTTAACATTAAGTCAAGGAAAAAACAGCAATACGCTGTAAAATGTAAAAGTCAGACTTTCCAGATGAAAAAAGTTAATTTTACTGCAATATTTGTGAACATCCATAGAAAATATGTAATGCAAAGCCATACACTGATAAAGAGAGTAAATACTGAACTCAACTGTATTAATGTGTTTTTGCACGAAAGGGATTTGTTAGTTTAATGTAGATTTCTGGGTCACCATTGTGCTGGAGAGTAGATCCACTGGGATGTCACTGGGATATTTGACACTGGGCACAGTCATTATTAGCCAAACAGACTCATTAAAGAGAAGTTTAATCTTGCTTAAATTATGTGCAATTGGCAGATAAATTAACCTCTGCTTTACCCCTTTAGTAGTTCTGAGGATCAGCAATGGTCAAATAAGTAGTCTAGATGCACATTCGACTTGCAATAATGAGAAAAATAAGAAATTAAGGTAATTAACAAACATTAACTCACTATTACATATTATACCAGGACGATTTGTGGCTCAGTAAAGTGCCATTGAAAGCTATCTTTAGCCTGTGCTTTTAGAGTAATTGACTGCTCTTTTTGCTCAGAGATTATCGATTGAACATTGAAATGCCA
This sequence comes from Carassius auratus, assembly GCF_003368295.1. Taxonomy (NCBI): domain Eukaryota; kingdom Metazoa; phylum Chordata; class Actinopteri; order Cypriniformes; family Cyprinidae; genus Carassius; species Carassius auratus. The sequence goes on from NC_039244.1 coordinate 25,461,279, forward strand.
CAAAGAGATACATCTTCTAAGATGTGATTTATTTAATAATTTTATTTAGTCCCTGAACTTCCTTGATAAATGAATGATCTAAAGTGACCGCAAGTTGTTTGAAAGGCTTGTGAAATTCTAAAAATATCTCTGAGGATTTTGATTTGGGCTTTAATCACCATAAATTGTCATGCTTTATTCCAAGTCTGCTGAAATTATATGTTAAGCACAAATGGCATACATTATGATACAAACCTCAAATATCAACTAACATCAAACCTAATTGATACTTGTATGTTACATGACAAAACATTGTAATGTATGTGTCATCAAATTTTATATCCTGTCTATATGAGTTTCTGTAACAAAGTTCATAGATCGGGAAGGAGGCGTGTACCGGCGAATATTTAATTGCATTGTTTTATGCAAACAGATATACTATTTACAGGTAGTAATTCAAATACAAAATAACCAAGTCCGACAAAACAAACATAACAACGGCAAACAGACCAGCACAGAGTCAGCTACATAAGAAGCTTAAAATATCATCTTTGAGTGTGTCACGATACGTGATGCTTGAAATACGGTGAGAGAACCAATTGCAGGTAAGTATGTTTTATTTAGGGATAATCCAAAGGGGTAAACAGTCCAGGCAGGGTCAAAACCAGAGAATCCAAATCGGAACATAAACAGGACACGAACACAGGCCAAGGCAAAGCAAGGCAAGACAAGGCAAGGATGACGGACATGAAATAACATTACATTAAACAAGGACTCCGTAAACACAGACTAAGACAGACTAGGTATAAGTAGACAGAAGGATAATGAGGGAACAAGAGAAGGGTGGGGGACAATCAATTACATAACAAGGAGGAAGGTGACCAAATAAGGGAACAGGAAGTGATCTGGTGACAGACACTGTGTGAAAGGAGGACATCTAGTGGCACCCCAGGGAACAACAACCCAGACACTGTGACAGTACCCCCCTCTACGGAGCGGCTCCCAGACGCTCCATGACAAGACACAACACAGAGAGGCGGACAGGTGGAGGCTCAGGGGGAGGGACGGAGGGCCGGAAAAGAAAAACATGGGGATCAAACACCAGGGAACAGACAGAAACAAAACAGAAACCAAGAACACAAAACAAAGTCCAAGAAGGGCATGTTGAGGCACCCAACAGGGCGGAGCAGAGGGCCACCATAGCCGTGTGGTCAAAGCCAGAGCCCTCCAGGGTGGAGCGGAAGACCACCACAACTGTGTGGTCAGGGCGGAAGCCCCCCAGGGCGGAGCGGATGACCACCACATCTTTGTGGTAGAGGCCGGAGTCCACCAGGGCAGAGCGGAAGACCACCACAGCCATGTGGTCAGGGTGAGGGCCCCCCAGGTCCAAGCGGAAGACCACCACAGCCATGTGGTCAGGACGAGAGCCCCCCAAGGTGGAGCTGACCTCTGTGCGGCCGTACCAACGGGACTACGAAACTCCGGTAACCCCCTGGTGTCTTTACTGTACTCCAGAAGATCTGTGACTTGACCTGACTCTGGAGAGTCAGCGGTGACTAGACCTGACTTTGGAGGGTCAGCGGTGACTAGCCCTGACTCCTGAGAGTCCACCGGAACCTGACTCGACTCCGGAGAGTCCACAGGAACCTGACTCGACTCCTGAGAGTCCACGGGAACATGACTCGACTCCGGAGAGTCCACCGGTACCTGACTCGACTCCGGAGAGTCCACGGGAATTTGACTCGACTCTGGAGAGTCCACTGGAACATGACTCGACTCCGAAGAGTCCACCGGAACCTGACTCGACTCCGGAGAGTCCACCGGAACCTGACCCGACTCCGGAGAGTCCACGGGAATCTGACTAGACTCCGGAGAGTCCACCGGTACCTGACTCGACTCCGGAGAGTCCACGGGAATTTGACTCGACTCTGGAGAGTCCTCCGGAACCTGACTCGACTCCGGAGAGTCCACGTGAATCTGACTCGACTCTGGAGAGTCCACTGGAACATGACTCGACTCCGAAGAGTCCACATGCCTCTCACGAAGATGGCGCCAACCGACGATCTGGAAGCATTCCTGGACTTGTTTGAGAGGACGGCCGAGGCATTTGGGTGGCCATCGGACAGCTGGCCAGTGCGACTGATCCCGCTGCTGCAAGTAGAGGCCCAGAAGGCGGCCCAACAACTGCCCGTCCCGAACCTCCTGGTGTATGCCGACCTAAAACGGATTGGATTTGCATTGGATATGGGCCGCATGGTTAAAGTGAGGTGTGTGCACGGGAATGACAGCGACACTAAATCGCCTAATGACCTGTTTTTTTTGGCCGGGCATTCACGAGAACGTGCGCAGATGGTGCGCGTCTTGTCATGAATGTCAGTTGGTAAACCCACCTGCCACCCCAAAAGCGCCATTGCGCCCTCTTCCTCTAGTGCAGGTCCCTTTCGAACGAATTGGCATGGACCTCATCGGGCCATTAGAGCGATCGGCACGCGGACATCGGTTTGCGCTAGTCATAGTCGATTACACAACCCGATATCCCGAGGCAGTGGCACTCCGCAACATCTCGGCAAAGAGTGTGGCGGACGCCCTGTTTCGTTTAATCTCCAGCGTGGGAATCCCAAAATAGATTCTCACGGACCAAGGCACCGCATTTATGTCACGCACGTTACGCAAATTTTACAAATTATTGGGCATTAAAGCGTTATGTACCAGCGTCTATCCCCCACAAACGGAAGGACTGGTTGAACGTTTTAACCGCACTTTGAAAATGATGATTCGAAAATTCGTACAAGAGGACGCAAAAAATTGGGACAGATGGCTGGAACCCCTCTTATTCGCTGTGCGCGAGGTCCCCCAAGCCTCCATGGGGTTTTCCCCCTTCGAGCTTCTTTACGGACGCCAGCCCCGGGGGGTTGGGAGGATGGATGTTCGGAGAGTAAAAATGAAATTCAATATATCTTGGACAGGCGTCAGTGCTGTTAGCGACGGCAGTGAGCGGAGAGGAGGATCTCGGGCCAGAAGCAATTGTCAAAGAGAAATCCCTCGCCCTGGCCCCAGGGGGGGTTCACCTCTCGCAGCTCACTGACATCGGGCGGTTGCAGTCCGAATTTGCCAATGTGTTTTCGCCTCTACAGGGTCGCACTAATCTGATTCAGCTCCATATTGAGACCAAGCCAGGCGTGGTGGCAGGCGGCCATATAGATTACCTGAACACAAAAAAAGGTAGTTCAGGCGGAATTAGAAGCTATGCTGGGGATGGGAGTAATCGAGGAGTCCCACAGTGATTGGGCGAACCCGATAGTTTTGGTGCCTAAAACAGATGGCTCAGTGCGCTTTTGTGTGGACTACCGCAGGGTGAACGCAGTGTCAAAGTTTGATGCTTATCAAGTGCCGCGGATTGACGAGTTGCTCGATCGGTTAGGCACGGCTCGTTTTTATTCGACATTGGACTTAACAAAGGGATATTGGCAGATCCCCTTATCTCCCATGTCCAAAGAAAAAACAGCCTTCACCACGCCGTTTGGATTGCCCCAATTTGTGACGCTTCCGTTTGGCTTGTTCGGGGCACCGGCTACGTTTCAGCGTCTCATGGATCGGGTGCTAAGACCCCATGTTGCATATGACGCGGCCTGTCTGGATAATACCTCACTAAAAAGGGGGTGCCAGATACAGTCCAGTGGACGGAGCTGTGCAAACAGGCCTTCACCCGGGTTAAGGCTGCCCTGTGTGGCGGACCGCTCCTGCACTCTCCTAACTTTTCTCTCCCCTTTTTGTTGCAGACTGACGCATCGGACTGGGGGCTGGGCGCAGTCCTGTCCCAGGAGGTGGAGGGGGTGGACAGGCCGGTGCTCAGCCCCCAGTCCGATGCGAGGGCCTTCCTTACAACTTACCAGATTTAAAGGATCTGCTGCTAACAACTTGGTGCCAGACACCACAGTGATCATAATGTTATGTCTGATCTGTAGATAGATAGATAGATAGATAGATAGATAGATAGATAGATAGATAGATAGATAGATAGATAGATAGATACTTTGGTTGACCATTGAGATCCGATGGCATCACTTTATGTGCAATCTTCCTCTTGCTAAAGCTGTTTCAGGTGCTTTCTGTACAGCGTCCAAGTTTCACACCCATAAAGAAAACTGGTTAGCACTACTTCCTTGTAAACCTTGATCTTGGTAGCCATACTGATATTCCTGTGGTTCATGTTTCTTATGTGCAGGCAAGCAAGCGATTGGCTTACTTTGTGGAAAGATCCTTGTCTGGTGAACCATCAGAAGAGATAAAGCTACATAGGTATCTGAAGTGGTCAACTGACCTCAGTTCTGTTAACTCTATGGTAATTATAAGAAGAGGGACTCTGGAGTCTGGAGCAGGCTGGAATAAGACATTGGTTTTGCTAAGACTGATGATGAGTCTACAGCCTTTATAAATCTATCAACTATGACTTGGAGATCAGACTCTGAGTGTGCCATAAGAGTGCAATCATCTGCAAAACAAGCACCAAAAATCAGCCATACTTTTGTCTTGTATTTAGCATTTAGTCTTTGGAGACTGACGAGGGAGCTATCTAGCCTGTATCACATTTAAACTCCTCTCTTGATACCTTGTAGAGCATGTGCCAGGATACAGATGAAGAAAAAGTTGAAGAGAAAAGGAGCAGGCTCACATCCTTGTTTCAGTCCATTTGAAATGTCAAACGGAAGTGACATGTCACCTTTTGAGAGGACAAAGCCCTTCATCCGATCATGGAAAAGGCGATTCAGGTTTGAGAACTTTTGGGACTTCTTAACTTATTAACTGAACTTTTGTTTAAAATCACATTTGCACTCATGCTATTCGAGACAAAAACAACACTCATGTGATGTTGTTTTCACTGCTAGCGTCATATCACTTATCATGTGATATAAATATGAAACGAAAAAATCATACATGGGCATATTTGCACCAATATTTGAAATATTAAGCATGTTACTGCATTTTATGTTGTCCTGCATCATGTTTGTCAACAGTCAACATTATGAACTAATTACTTAAATTAACGTGATAAAACAACAGCTCTAATACACACACACATTACACAAAACATTACAACAGTCCATAGGAAAAAAATACATATATTTATAACTATAATTATTACTATATACATATATATGTATATATAATTAAATATATTGCTTTGCTATAATTACATTAACAAGAATTATTTCATTTATTAACATGTGTCTTTATAATTTAACAATACAATTTTTGCCTCACAATATAAATTGCTCAATATACAGTAAATAAAAAAATATATACTATAGGAAGGGTGTATTTTGAAGTCTAATTTTGACAAACACTGTTTAGGTGGTGTCCATCGGTTTTATTCAAATACGGAACATTAACTTAATTAGATATTTTTAATTAAATGACATGTTAGAGAAGTGGTGTGACAGTTCTGGCCGATGGTGTAGGTCTCTGTCACACGTCTCCAGATGCACTGCCTGCCATGTTGGTGTGACAGCGATACATCACACCTTTAGCTTTCATTTATTTTGCAGGACTAAAACATTTATTTTCCCACCAAATCATGTGAGATTATGAATCATTCAGTGCTCTAAGCCACAGAAAAGCTATAGAACTAAAACAAAAGCTTTTGCTTTAGATAATCATTTGAGCAATCGTTAAATATTAACATTTTTACTTTACTCAGTGAGCTGTGTATTTTATCTTATTCATTAGGCAAACACATGCATTATTTCAACCTTTAATGATGTTAAAGAATTTGAGAGAAATTTCATAAATATTTGCAGACAATGGTTTAAAATGAAGATTTTGCACCAGCTTTTACAAAAGTGCCCAGCTGGAATGTGCACCGGTAATCAATATCAGTCTCCTACCCTCTCTAAGTGCTGTTTATAGATTCATATGTGCTTTGCAATAGCTCTAGTTAGGGCTAAACCTTTCAAATCAGCCTGCTTATTATCATTCTGGTACCTGTAAACCTCTAGCAATTACAGATGAACAATCACAACATATTTGCGTGTTTAAACTTTTTTTTTTATTATAACAATACACCATTGTAAATACAATTTATGTTTTTCACTTAAAATTTTTTTTAGTATACTTTGGTAATTGCCTTTATATAGAACAATTTGAGTCAGTCCCGTAGTGCCAGTGTTTTGGAGTCTTCTTCCTTGTTTTACCCCTGTCGTAGTTAGTGGTTTTGCAGTATGGTTTTATCCAGTATTCCTGTATCTCCTGCATGCTTCCAGCAACACACTCTCTGTGACATTTAATTTTTTTATCACAATATCCATTTAGTATCAGTATCAGTGATCCTACTATTAATTTTTTTTAGATGGATGGCTAATGGCAAAAAAAGCCTCAAAAAATTTTGTTTAATGTTTAACAAGATTTAACAAGACACTTTGTATTCTCTTGCATATATATATATATATATATATATATATATATATATATATATATATATATATATATATATATATATATATATACATATATATGTCGTTTGTCGTTTATAACGGATATCTGTGTTTCCTTATTCTTGAAAACTGCAAGCTGCCACGTGTGTATAGTTTGCTCATTGCCTTTTTGAGAAGATTATATGAAGAGGCAAAGGAGCTATGATTTCATGGTACTATGTTTATATAAGAATTTAGCTTGAAATTTGGTTATTTGCATATGGATGTTTGAATGTCTGTTAATAGCAGCACTGTAAGGGGCTTATAGTACCTCCAAACTCTCCAAAGCACAAATCTGGATGATTGATGCTCACCTCCATCCATTAAAAACAAATATAAATTATTAAAAAATAAATAAAAACAAAAATCACAGGACAGATTTATGCTCACTGACTTAAATATGACCTTGATGCTATTACATATTTGTATTAAAGTAATTCACAGAGAATGCTGATCTGTAAAAAATAAAAAAAATAAATCTTTAATTTAAAGGTGATTGTCTTCAGAATTTTTTTTTTCTTTCTTTTTTTTATGCTGGTTGAAAGTCTCTTCACATCCCTAGAGCAATCATTAGGTCAAGTGGTCTAAATGTTTTATCTGTATTTATATATTCTGTGGAAGGCGCAGGACCAAGAAATGTACAGCCAATCAGTACAGTACTTCACTTCGGAACATGTGCTGGAAGTGTGAACTGCTGATGAAGCCTACAGTAACGTTGTCAATGCTATTCTGGTCTGTTAGCACAAATTTGTTCAGGGGGCGGGGCTTTGGACAGCGATTGCATGGAGGGTGGGATGTTCGCTTTCAGTGCGATCAGGCTAATGTTAGCATTTTCCAAGATTTTCTACTGCACTTTACATGTCTTATTTTGTTTTCAGACCAGTTTTTCTTTACTTGCAAAGGTTTTTCATTCAAAGTCTGCTGAAATGACTGTGAAATTGAAAATTTGAAAAAGTTTATTTGCCGAAAGTCATTTCCCTTATATTTTCATATTTGAACATAAAATCTTGTTTGATGACACACACATGACTAACTTCCATTTTGCAGACAGATGTCCTCTCTTGTACACTTAAAAACATTGAAGGTGTCAAGGTGTCAGAGGACCCAAAAGCAGAGGTTGTGCAGTACAGTTTATTGTCTAATAACTCTAACCAAGGAGACTGCCGTCAGCAGACGCAGATCAGCGAAATAACAAAAAGGGATCCTTGACGGACAAAAGGTCAGGAACCGGAATCCAGAATCAGGATATCAATGAGTCACAACAGTTCTCCGTCCTCGCAGCCGGTGCAAACCACTCGCAGATGGCAGGTGAGTGACGGTCCACTGGCTGGAGGTGAACTGGGCAGAGAACAAAGGTGAGGAACCGGCTCTTACTAACGTAACAACAGGGTAGGACGAGACGGGACGGGACGGGACGGGACGGGACGAGACGAGACGAGACGAGACGAGACGAGACGAGACGAGACGAGACGAGACGAGAGAATACTCCAGAGAATAGATGCTGAGGAGATCGTAACTGAGAAGCAGAGTGTAAACTCAACGTTCAACAATAATCCGACAAAAAGGCAGAGCAAACAGTGACTAGAAGTAGCCGAGGGAATTAGAGAGAGAAAAAGGATCAGGTGAGAGATAATCAGTGTAAGTGTTGATTCTAAAGGGAAACAGCTGCGAGAGAGGAGGAGAAACATGAATGGGAATGATCAGTGTGCGCGCAGCGTGAGCGCTGAGATAATAGTAATCAGCTGTATGGGTGTGCGTGTGTGTGAATGAAGGTAAACAAACAGAAGGAAGAGACCGGTTTATGACAGAAGGACTCCACACTTTAGGTTTTCTTGTTTTAATCTATTTGAATGATCGACCCTGAGATTCATGCAATTGTGTCTATGTGAAAAAGAGCATTACTTTGAATTACTTATTCCGTATTTGAATAAAACCAATGGACACCACCTAAACAGTGTTTGTCAAAATTAGACTTCAAAATACACCCTTCCTATAGTATATATTTTTTATTTATATAGAACAATTTATATTGTGAGGCAAAAATTTTATTGTTAAACATTTAGCTGCTTAGTCCATGTGTATATATATATAACTAAACTGCATATCTGTATATTAATGTAAATATAAATGTTTAGATTTACATTTTAAATCAATATTGTGACATCAAATTATGTGGGTGTTATAGTGTGTATATTTATGCTAAACAAATGGCCAATACAAAAATTGGATTCAGTTTAAAGAAACCTCTGTAAAGCTAATTAAATTTTGATTTATGATTACAGTTACAGGAAGACCTTTTCATTAAATAAAAATATGCATTTGACAGCACATTCTGATGGGATCATTTCAGTACTTTTTTATATTTTTATTTTTTATTTTAGAATTGTTTCATTACCTTGGAATAATACAATTGAGATGTTATCATATAAAATGATACTGGAACCATGGCAGATCAAACAGACTGTGTTTAGTTGTGAATTTTTTAATGAACACTGTGGAAACATGATCTTGGCATGCCTGAATGTCACATTGCTGTTCTAGATAACACCAGATTATGGATCAGATCAGTATTTAAATTAATGGAAATCATTTCAAAACCTGGTGTTATCCTCTAAATATATAACCCCTACAGCTGACACAGTCACACAGATGCATTTGACAAAGCAGATTTGATCGATTAGCTTGATTTTGGAACTTTTCTCTGCATAATCTCTTGGCAGGAAACCATTGTTTTCATTTATTGAAATTAAGCTAAAATAAAATAATATTGAATGAAAACTTAAAATTGCATTGACAACTAACTGAAAATTGTATTTGAATTACTAAACTAAATTTTGGATCAAAAACATAAAATCACATTGGCATTTTAAAATAAATTATAAAATAAATTATAAAATAAATTAAATCTAAATAGAAAATATTTAAAAAGAACAAGAAAAAATATTAAATAAAATATTAAAATAAAAAAAATCTAATATGTTCCATATTATTTAAAGGGCCAATATGATGCTTTCTTAAAGATCCTTATTTTGGGTATTTGTTGTAACAGAATATGTTGACATGCTTTAATGTTCAAAAAACACATTATTTTTTAAATACTGCATGTTACTGTAGTGTACTGTACTATGCCCCACCTCTTTCTTAAACACATCGTTTTCAACAAAGTCACTCCTTCCAACAAGCACAGTCTGCTCTGATTGGCCAGCTGACCCAGTGCATTGTGATTGACCGAACACTACAAGCACTCATCGGAAATGTAATGCCCCTTTCCGTAATTGTGAGCTTCATCTTTCAAAATAAATATAAAGACAGTTATCTGTCTGTGCTTTTCATTTCTATCTATCTGTCTGTGCTTTCATTTAACTACAGTACCTTAGTAATTTTTACACCCCCGGTCATCAACTTCATAACAGATTCTGTTTACTTCACCATATAAAGGTGTCTTTAATATTACAGGAGAGCAAATTCATGTATTTCAAGCACATCTAGGGGGATTTCTGCAGCTGAGATGGAAGCAAACAGAGATTCATCAAATTGCTTTAGAGGGAGTGAACTGCACCAACAGAGCAAACACAAGAGGGTCAGCAGTCCTTTTACAGGCCCACTGTGTAGAAACAATTTATCCTTCAGATTCAAGTGCTGGTTTTGCGCTAGTCACTATAAATAACACTGTAATGGAGAATCGTATACGTATTACACATCATTTATTCATATTTACACTAGTCCGCAGCACTTGAGATGAGGAATGGGTCAGTGGGGATGGCTTAAGGTAATGCTGCTGAAATAATCGTTTTTTGGTATTTGGTGTTTTCCCAAAAAGTACTTTAATGTCTCAAAAACGTCGTTCACTTAAATGTTTTGTGTCAAATTGATTTAGCTCTGAAGCCATGAAAAACAGGTGGAGTGGCCACCATAAAAAAAAAAAAGAAAAATTATATATATATATATATATAATCACAGAAACAAGCTTGAATGAGTTTTTAGAAAGTATGATTAAATTTGAAATTGCAATTCTGGCACCAGATGTATTAGCTACAATACTATAATGTTTGTATCGGAAAACAATTGGGTGAAGTGGAAAAGCAAGTCTACAGCACGCATGTACGATGCACACAAAATATGTCAAATCTGATTGGCTTACACAGCTTTCTCTTTCTGGTGAGTATGTCTTAAAGTGACAGCAGTCTAATACACCTGCTGCTGTCTGTGTCCTTAATTAGACAACAAATGTCTGTAATAAGAATAAATATGTATTTGATTCATACAGTGAAGTCTATGTAGTCATATTTTACAATGATTACTTTTATTAAATTCTGAAAAATTTCTTACTTCAATATTACTAGACCTACCTGAAGAACTTTATTCATTTATTATGTTTATTTTTTATCTTGTTTTTATTTATTTCTCCTGTTTCTTGCAGTTTGCTTCTGTGTTCTTAATGTTTACTTGTACCACAACTAGTTATTATTATATTATAGTATTAGATTTTACTGTGATGTCAAGATATTAAGAAATTAGAAATTTTACAGTGTCTTAAGATTAAAATAATAATAATATTAATTATATTATTATTATTATTATTATTATTATTATTATTATTATTATTATTTTTACCATGTCAGTCTATTGTTGTAATACAGTACCAGTTATTTCACATTAATCTGCTCCTAAATGACACAAATTGATGGATATGCAGTAATGGATGATAAGCCACCAGTTATCAGCAGCCATGTGCAATGATGGAACGCTTACTTGGGGTTAAGGTCCCTGATCTACAGCTAATGGACAATTACTGTATGCATATAGATTTAGACCATTAAAATAGCCTGATTCTATGAAGATGGAAACATTTATTGTCCATTTTTTAATATCAGAGAGGACAGTAAATGACAGTTAATGCAATAGCTTGGTGGCTTTCATTTTTTTTGAAAGTCATAAAAACACTATCATGGAGTTTATCATTTGCTATATATATATATTTGTGGTTGTCTCCCAGTCACTGCTACAGAATTTTACTCAACTTATGATTACTTCTGCTGCACAGAAACAGGTCCATTGTCTATAACAAGGGATTTGATGATGTCCTCTGTGTAATTAGGCAAATGGGGCTGCTGTAAGTGCCAATGCATATGTGGTCATCTTCCATTAGTCTAAATGACTAATACTTCAAATACCCCTCTGTGAGGCACACATTCATGTATTTGGCACCATGGTGCTCTTAGATTTTAATGTTTAATCAGTTTGAGTCCTCGCCAAGAGTAAAGAGACATCATAAAAGACATTGATGGATAGGCATTAATGGATGATGTAAGCCACCAGTAATCAGCAGCCATGTGCAATGATGGAACGCTTACTAGGGGTTAAGGGCCCTGATCTACAGCTAATGGACAATTGCTGTATGCATATAAATTTAGACCATTAAAATAGCCTGATCCTACTAAGATGGAAACTTTTATTGTCCATTTTGTAATATCAGAGAGGAAGACATTAAATGCAATAGCCTGGTGGCTTTGTCAGTGTAAAAGGTAGATCAATAAGGGCCATTGAACCCGATCAAGCCACTGGCTTAACAACATGTTCTTATTAAGCTGTGAAATTAAGTCCAAGAATCAAGTGGAGTGAGCAATCAGATTGTGCTGACACAGAAAACCTCTCCTTGAAGAGATGTCAGAATTCATTTGAAGTGTGTGGATGCTTCCTGACATTTCTGTGAAGGTATTGCATCCTACAGCCTCTACAATTCAAACAAATAAAAACTATTTGAAAAGCATTTACATTTTCTGACAGTTAACAAACCCTCTAATAGTTTTGCAGTTGGTTTTGCTCTATTGCAGCTATATGATATAGTATAACACTAAGTGTGGTTTAAACAAAAATATCTAAAAAAGATTTATCTGGGCTCACCCATTTCAACTGAAAGACTAAACATGCTCTGCTTTAACCACAAAAACTAACTTTAAAATCTGAACGTGGCACAAGCTGCAAGAGCTTCAGAAGTAAATGAATCATATGAGATATAGGCATACTGTACACTGTAAACCCTGATAAGTTCACATAACTCAAAAAATATTTTGTAACAGATTACACAAAAACATTTAAGTGATGTTTTTAAATGTTTTAAGTTTACATAAACTTAAAAATTTTAATTCCAGTTGCCTTAAATTATCTCAGAGTTATCTTAAACAATTATATTTCTGAACTTATAATTAGGGAGTCATTCACTCATAATTTTAATTATTTTTCAACTCCTATAATGTGGGAAATACACTCAAAATTAGGCTTTTGCTGTCCATCCTCAGTCTAACCACAGGCTCTACTCTTCACCACAACGGTAACACTACAAATCCAACATAACATAAACCTTTGTAAAATCTAATATAACACAACATTTATGTATTAACTTATGTCCCTCTATGTTAATCTTGTGTAAAAACACACAAAATAACACTTCATTTCTAAATTTATTTTCCTTGTTTTCTGATGCAAAGAATGCTGGGAACTAGAAAACACAATCATTTTAAGTTCACCTCACTACAACAAATTTTTGAGTTAACAGAACTTATTTAAATTAAGTCCAATGAACTTTTGTTATTATTTGAGTGCAATTAAATAATTTCATTTGATTAATTTCACTGTTCGGTTTTACAGTGTAGTTTTGGAAGAGACAATAGAGCAATTTGTTGGTGTGAGAAATCTCCTAAATAATATTCCATTTTGTACAGATCAGAGTTTTTTCTCATTATTAAAACACCCATAGCAAAATTTTAACGTCTTACCACAAGAAAAAGGGATGGCAGCAGTGTAAACCACTTTGTTTTAGCCATTTAACCAAACTAACATTAGCGGCATTACCCAAACATTACCAAGCCTTGTGGCTGCATGAGCTCCTACAAGGTTTGGATTCAAATGCTTTCAAATGCTTGCAAGACGTCTGAGTTACAGCATGTTGAATGGGTTTGGGACTAGTGAAAAAGTAGCCTCAGAGCTTTTCTTCTGCTGTGACATCCATTTGAGTAAAACAAATTATCCACAAAGATATAATGTCGGGCAGGATCTTGGTTCTATGCATGGGTTATTGGTTGGATAGGGGCAGGTCTGAATGCAAGCGTATAGTTGATTCTAAGAAAGGGGTGGGGTTTAAGCAGATAAATGATTATATAAATCCTGCATATGTCATCAGAGAGAAGTCAAGTCAACCTTTATTTATATAGCACATTTAAAAACAACAGAGGTTGAGCAAAAGTGCTTTACAAATGAATAAAATTTTTAAAAACAGTTAAAAAACAACAACACATAATTCTATCAACATCAACACATAATTTATAATCTATTCAAAGGCTACAGAGAAAAGATATGTCTTCAAGGATGACTTAAAAAATGGCTAAAGATGATGATGACCTCACACAGAGAGGAAGACTATTCCACAATTTCGGACCCCTCACCGAAAAAGCGTGGTCACCCTTAGATTTATAGCGGCAGCGAGGAACCGTCAGTAACAGTTGGTCAGAGGACGTTAGTGCTCTAGTCGGAGATTAAGGATATAAAAGATCACTGATGTACTTGGGAGCGAGGCTAACCTAGATGTAATAAATTAATGGATTACAATTTCCAATTTAGAAGGGGAAAGCAAAGATTTAATTTTAGCAATTTCTCAGTTGGTAAAAACTGCTTTTTAGAGAAGAATCACAACAACAACTAAAAGAAACATATATAACATGCATTTAGAGAATACTGTATTTTTTTAAACGTAATGCTTACTTTTAAAGGTTTAGAAAAGTTTTCTGAAGAATGCTTCAGTTGTTTTTGTCCACGTATTGAAAGTCAGTGCTGTTCAAAACATCACTGTAACAAATATCTGTAGTTTTCACAGCATTATTAATGTAAAACGGGCAAATGCTTATTGTAGAACCTGTATATTTACAGGTTACTATTATTATTATTATTAATTTACCAATTACTATTAAAATAAATAATATTGTTAATATATGTAAAAATGTCTAAGTCATAACATAACATCATTTCACATATATAATTAAATAACAAAAATAAATATTAAACTGTTACTATGCTTCCACTATTCGAGCTCGCTGATTGGTTTAAGAATAAACCACCAATTTATCTTAGATATTTTTGCTGCATATGCTACAGAACAACTAATTCAAACATGCATAAATGGCTGTTGTGTTTCCTCCTGACTGCTTGCTCTGGTGACTATCTACCCTCTGCCGAGCTCTGCCTGGATCTGGTTTTCCTGTTTTGCTGAGCGGTGCCAGCCCGAGTTATTTTCTGTTAATTTCCAGTCCATTCTAGGGCTGTGCGATTAATAGAAATCATCATAAAATCACGATTTGAGCATGCACGATTTCTAAATCTCTTTATAGCACGATTTTGGCACGGCCCTGACCTCCCGTAGTATGCTATCCGATCCAATCAGAATGCATTGCACCTAGCGCGAGAACAGAACAGACTGGCCATATGCCTAACTCTATGAACAATGCATGGCAAAAAAGAAAAAAAAAAGTCCCTGGACACAGACTCTATAGCTACATTTTGTTACATCTTTACTATAGTGATAATTTTGACTTATGTCTGTTCTAGAGACATTAAAACTTTTTTTTATAAAGCTCTAATTGGTTTTCTTTTGGAAATATGTTTAAAATTAATCCTGAATGCATTTATGACTGTAAAAGCATATCGGTGTGTGTCAAAATTGATCAAATAATTTTTGTTTTTGTTTTTGTCCATATCGCACAGCCCAAGTTCATTCAATAAATACAGTTAACAATCTAGCTTCTGAGTAATTAGTTATTAACCCAACAATAGCGGGGTCAGTTAATTTTTTGAAGTGGGCTGCGCAAACATATGTGACCAATCACGGAAAGTAGGGACACAAGTCGGTTCTGGGGCATTTTGAGTTATTCTGAAAGTGTAGTCTCCCAGCTTTCCAACGATGTGTAACACATGGATATCTGATAATATATGGAGAAGTTGTGGCCATTTGAAGGTAGGCACTCAAAAAAGCTCAAACAGCAGAAATAGCCTCTGAAGATTTGCAGTTCTCACTGCTGCGAGTGACAATGGGGCTCATTTACATCTCATTAAGATAAGCCATACCCCCTGCATAACAACGACAGACATGACGGGAAAAATCGGACTGCATACTATTAATAATAAAGTAGAATGTGCATTATAAATGTCAGTAATTTATATTTTTTGACTTTTATAAAAATGATTTAGAGGCTGAAATATGTTTTATCTTTTTATAAAAAAATCTTTAATCTTTCAAATGTGGCCATCATTTTTAATGTTATTATTTTAATGTTTATGTAAACAAAAAGTACATATTGATGCTAATTTTATTTGTTATTTGCTGTTTTTCTACATAAAACTTGGTGAACTGATTTCATTGTGTAGCATTAGGACTTTTTTAACAGGATTATGTGATAACCGATGAGCTAGCTAATAACAATAGGTAGATATGGGAAGGTCTAAACATGGACTAAACATGAGATAACGTGTGTTCTTAGAATGAACACAAAACGACAAACTTTGATGTTTATGGAAACTCACCCCATAAGAAACAGAAAAGTATTCTTGCTTCTTCTATCTCAAACACGGAGAGGCTTCTTTGTGATATCAACAAACAGATTCTGCAAAAAAACGAAAATCACCAATTAAAAAAAAAAAAAAAAAACGCTTCTTTCTCATTTTGCTTGAAAGTTGTTCTGCCGACTTGTGTCACTGGTTTCCATGATGGGTCACATTTGTGTGTGGTTGTGTGGGCCGCGAGCTGAAAAAGGTTGGGAATCACTGCTCTAACTTATGTTAAAAAAAGTGAAATCATACTCAACCACCCCTTTAAATTCCTCAGTAAAGATATATAGTTATATGTACCAATTTCTGGATTTTGTTTGACTGCTCTTGCTTTCCCTCAGGCTCAGTATAAAAACCACTTTGTGGCAGCATCTGGTGTTCCTCCAAAACTCACCACAAAGTCCAGCAGCTCCTCTGGGTGGACCAGTGCATGAAGTCTTGGCTCCGTGAGCTCAGTTTTAGACTCTTACTCTCTTTCTCTCTCTCTCTCTCTCTCTCTCTCTATATATATATATATATAAAGGTTGCAAAATGTGGCAATTAGCTATTTTGTAAAATAACTTGAGGTGCTGTGCATTTAAGTTAGCCAAATCAATGTTTACATTTACATACTGTAATAATAAAAACTCCCTAATCATCGGGAAGAAGGAGGCGGGAACCGGCGCACAATCAAAACATAATTTTAATATTCAAAATAAACACAAAACAGCGCGTCAGCCCCTCACGGCGACTGACGCGCACAAATAAAAGCCAAAACATAAAATAATGTCCCAGGCCTGGTCCTCTCTCGTCCTTCACTATAGTCACTCCAGTTTTATATCCTTCCATCTCCTACGTGGGACTCGATACTGGCGGTGGGGCGCAGGTGCAGCTCATCTCCAATCACTACACCTGGCCTCACTCCTCGTTCCCACGCCTCTCGGCCCCGCCCCACTCGCCACATACCCCCATCGCCCCTCGCAGGCCAGGGGGTACCCTCGAGACTGCGCTCTACTCCCCCCCCCCTTCCCTCCGGGGGGGACCGCTCACGGGGACCTGCGGGAACCTGGGGGTAGGACAGACGAGGCGAGAGAAAAGGAGATGGAAGGAGGGGCGACAGGGACGAGAGAGGGGAGAGAGGAAAAAAAAAATTCCGGTTCCCAGATGCACTGCTGCTCGGCCCTCCACCGGCTGGGTGATCTCCTCCGCGGTGCCCGGCGGTGGCACTGGACGTCCCTCGGCAGACGGCACGACACTCCTCCGCCACCCGGTGGACGGCGACGGCTCCTCCGATTTTGGGCAGCGGCAGGAGTCCCCCGTTCCCTGCCCCTCCGGATTCCATCACGGAGGCGGCAGGCTCCGGCCCCCTGGCGAACGGCGCCGACTACTCCACTCCCTCACGGACGGCAGCCGCCCCTCCATATCGTGGGCGGCCGGCAGCGAGCTCGCCCGTCCCCGGCAACTCGCTCCAGCCCACCGCCTCGAGCGTCCATGGCGGCACAAACTTCGCCTGCTGGAGGGCACCGCGGATTCACCACAGCGGCGAGGGATCTTCAGCAGCGCGTCCCTCCTTCTCCCGGGCTTCGGCACCACTGTAATAATATTAAAATTTCCATACTCATCGGGAAGAAGAAGGCGGGAACCGGCGCACAATCAAAACATAAAATAATGTCCCAGGCCTGGTCCTCTCTCGTCCTTCACTATAGTCGCTCCAGTTTTATATCCTTCCATCTCCTACGTGGGACTCGATACTGGCGGTGGGGCGCAGGTGCAGCTCATCTCCAATCACTACACCTGGCCTCACTCCTCGTTCCCACGCCTCTCGGCCCCGCCCCACTCGCCACACATACTTTTTCCTTTTTTGGAATTTTAAAAACAAGTAGAAAATATGTTAATTTCTCATTTTTACCAAAAGAAATCAACAGAATTTCTATGTAAGGTTAGCAAACCAGGGAGATTTTACATTTATTTTAATGACGTGAACAACATTGAGTCAACATGATTTTAGCATACATACCTGATGTAGATGGGGCAACAACCAGAGACGAGCTAGCCAGGCAGTCGATACACATAATGCACTTTTGAAAGATGCTTTGACAGATTGCTTGTGTTTCTGCCCTTACATGCAAATATTGTTTTGCACTTATGACAACGAGGGTTGTCAGCATTAACTCTAGTGAAGTATAACCACACTTTGGAACATTTTGCTCTCTCCGCCATCGTCACTCTTTGTATTAAGCGGGAGTTTTCGTACTGTTTATGCGTGTACCGTGCTCATTCTTGTTGTGTGTGTGTGTGTGACTGACAGACAGCTTCCGCGGTGCGCATGCGAGTTCTTGCAGATCTCACAGACATGTCTTAATAATATCGCAAATTAGAAATTACTTGTAAGATAAAATGTGCACGATAATATTAAGCAAATCTCTTCGCCATCTTCACTCTTTATGATTAAGCAGGAGTTTACGTACAGTTAATGCATGTCGTGCGCTCGTTGTGGTGTGTGTGTGTGTGTGACTGACAGACAGCCTCCGCGGCGTGCATGTGAGTTCACGCAGATCTCACGGACAAACGTCTTAATATGATCGCACATTAGAAATGTTTGGCGAGATTAAATGTGCACGACAACATTATTAAGCAAAAATACATAGTACATTATTTTTTTTTCCTCCGGTACCGAAAGCAGAACCGATACCGTCAGATCTTACTGATACTACGGTCTTTCATAATTTAGCCCCGGGGCCAGTTTAATACTGGGTTTCGGTACCCATCCCTAAGTGGCAGGCAAAGTGGTGGAGACCGTGATCGCTACGCAGAGAGGGACCATCATAGTGACAGAGATCATCACAGTGAAAGCCGAAACGGTGAAGGGAGCCATAAGGACAGAGAGGGACGGTCAGAAAGAGATGGCGGCGAGAGTTCAGCGACTCATAAAGACAGCTTTGCAGTTCCTGATCCCCCCAAACGTAAGAAAAGCAGATGGGACAGTTAAAGTGTACAGGAAAGCAGCCGTCGACTGTTCTTTGATACGAATACAAAGCTGACCCAGTCTCCCTAGCAGTGTCTTTACCTGTCTGCTTGTCTTTTTGTCTGTATGTAAGATGAAGCTGTTTTAATGGTGTCTAGGAGACTCCCACTCCATCACCCTTGTCATTTACCAGAAATAAATGCATCCATTACAGGCTGTTTCAGCAACTTAGAATTGTGAATTCGTCCCCTTGGAATTATAAGGTTCTATCTGACATTTTTGTCCAAATTGATTTATTCCCATATTGTTATTCTGTGACAACTTATTTAAATTATGTGATAGATTTTTTAAAATCTTGTATACATTATTGTTTATTTAAAAAACAATAAGGTTCTATCTACACGGTGGAATGCAAAAATTTTGAAGCTCAATATCTCCAAACTACTTGGAATGCAGACAGAACCTTATAATTCCAAAGGGACGAATTGGCAAGATGAAAAGAATGCACCATGAGCCTAAGTGTTGTGTTAAAGTAGATGTGACTGTTCAGTGGCACACTAGTTGTTGCTTTCTGAAGAAATGAATCAAATGAGAAATCTTAGCTGTGTAACAGAAAAAAAATAACAACTTTTTTTTGTGTGTGTGTGCGCTGCTTCACAAACTATTTGTCAACAATATATTTAGTTTAAGACTTTTCCAGACATTTTCCAGTGTGTTTTAATGTGTGTTGTTCTTAATGTCCATTAACGGGTTTCTTTTCAGCATGCAGTAGTTCAAGCTGAAGGAAGGAAGTCTACCGTAAATTCACACACACTGATCAACCTAGTCATAAAACAATGGGAAGGAGGAGAAAACATTTTAGTGAATCTACAATAAAATCTATGTACTATACTATGATCTTGCATTCCCTTGCTCCATTTCCATCTCTTGTGAAGATTGATGTGCTGATGTGAGGCAATTGTGTCACAATCTAAGCCTGACTGTGTAGAAACACGATGATCTTTATTATTTTGAAAACACTAGTGTACAGTTCTGTCCGTGATCATGTTTCTGAATTAATAAGAAGAGGACACAAAAAAGCTTAGATGTTGGTTGTGTTTCAGAGAATTTATGTAATTTTTAATTTTAATTTTTAAGTAAACAATCATTTGGTATAGCTTCTAATACAACATGTCCTTAAATGGGGCATAGTTTATTTTGAGTAAAGAGAAATAAATGGTTTTCACCTGTGACAAATTGATTGAGTAAATTAGTATAGAGGAAAATTATGCTTGTCACGAGAGAGGTGGAGCCATCCTGATTTTCAGCTGTATAAATTTGGATGGTGGAGCACTAGTGCATTATTGAACTGTGAGCTTAATAACAATGGGGTTTGGGCAAGTTGGATTTGGATTGGTTTTCATTTTTGTGCTGGGATTTTCTGAAGCACAGTGGAGTCCCAGTGAGAGAAATGATTGGACCCCAAGTGACTTTATGCCTAGGGCAAAAGTTCAGAAAACCAACTCTAGGATGCCTCCAATTCCCAAGAAATATGGCCCCAGTAAACCTGCATTAGCCCCACAAAGATTTCCTGTCCTAACACCAGCCAAGAGTGACTTTAGGAGGCCTTCTCAAGATGTTTTTGGAGTTCAGTCAAAAGAACAGATGCTGGGTCCAGTGACAAAACTGACATGGCAGTTTCCAAACCTGCCAGAAGAACCACAGCAGCCAGTCATCCCTTTTGATCCACATCACTTTGTACCTCCCAACAGCGTAGCGGCTCAGTGTAGAGAGGGTTCCATATATGTGGAAGTCAAGAAAGACTTCTTTGGGATTGGGAAGCTAGTGAGCTCTTCTGCTCTTACACTGGGAGGCTGTACTGCAACTGGAGAAGACCCATCTGCTCAAGTGCTTGTCTTTGAGTCTGGATTGCATGGATGTGGCAGTGTAGTGATGGTGAGGTTTAAATGTTCCATTTCAGTGGCTTGGAGTATTTTGACCAACAGGAGTCCTATCTTCAGGTAACTAACGATGAGCTTGTCTACACCTTCAAACTTCTCCACACCCCACAAGAGGCTTCATATGGTGTTCCTATTGTTCGGAGCATTAGCGCAGTGGTTGGAATCGAGTGTCACTATTCAAGGTGAGGTCAGGGTTCAAGGTTGCTGATGGACTGAAGGCAGAGTAAAGTGATAGTTTGACTCTCTTGCAGAAAGCACAATGTGAGCAGCGATTCCTTAGTGCCCAGTTGGGTCCCATATACCTCTCTTGAAGCTGCAGAGGAGGTCTTCGTCTTCTCCCTCAAGCTCATGACTGGTTGGTGTACCAAATGCTCTCGTAACTATCCAGTGCTTGTGAACCTGTTCTAAAAGTTGTCTTTGTAGATGACTGGAGATTCGAGAGGCCTTCTAACCAATACTTCCTGGGTGATATCATAAATCTTGAAGCATCTGTGCTTTCATATAGCCATGTTCCCATCCGTGTGTTTGTGGACAGCTGTGTGGCCACAATAGTCCCTGATGTAACATCTGTCCCCAGATACTCCTTTATTGAGAACAATGGGTGAGTGGTGCACCTTATGTGTCCCACACTAGGTGTATTGAAGATTAACTTGGTTCCTTTCCCAGGTGCCTGGTTGATGCCAAGCTCACAGGCTCCAGATCTCACTTCATGCCCCGAACTCAAGGTGACAAGTTGCAGCTTCAGCTAGAGGCTTTCAGGTTCCAGCAACCAGACAGTGGACTGGTATGTGACATGTGCAATGCTTTATATTATGTGCTATCATGATCTACAAACGATGGTCTCTGCAGGTTTACATCACATGCATGGTGAAGGTGGCTTTAGCAACAACGACTCCAAATCCTGAACAGAAAGCTTGTTCCTTCTCCGCTAATGGGTATGATTCCCTCACCACCTCAAAGTGTACAGGTGACTGAGGAAATGCTTTTAACTTAAGGGTGTCTTGTCAGTTGGGTGTCTGCAGATGGTTCTGACCAGGTGTGTGGCTGCTGTGACTCCACGTGTAGTACCAGAAGAGGAAGTGACCAGCCCCATAAAGGTCAGATTAGTTTAGGTTGACATTATTATTATTATTATTATTATTATGCACCACTTTTTCTAACTGCTTGTTTGTTCCTCAGATCTGCGGTGGGATAAATCCTCTGTTGGGCCCATCAGTGTTAAGGAACCTGGCTATGGCCAAAAATAACTGGAAGTGCTTTGACTTCATTAAAATGATCTTAATGGGTTGTGCATTTGTCTTGTGCTTTCTCTTCTCCCTCAACTCTACAATTTGAATCCTGTTATGTGGCTTTGCTGGCACACACATACGAGCCAAACTGCTTGTGACCACCGTCAAGTTTACCATCTTGAGTGTCTTGTAAAGGGGTCCTATTAAGTGGGGGGTGAAAGTGACTTGACCTTCCAAGTATGGTGACCCATACTCAGAATTTGTACATTTCATCAAAAGTGAACACACCCGGCGCAGTGGCCAGCCATTTATGCAGCAGCGCCTGGGGAGCATTTGGGGGTTCGGTGCCTTGCTCAAGGGCACCTAAGTTGTGGTTTTGCCAGCCTGAGATTCAAACCCACCTCCCTGGGGTTAGGAGTCAAATCTCTAAACACTAGGCCATGACTTCCCCTATTATGCTCCCTTACGTAGGCTTTATTTTGTTTTGGAGGTTTACAAGAACAGGATCTCACACTTGCCCAGTCTGGCATTAACCAGTTAAATGGTTCCTGTATCAAAAGGCCCACGTTATGAAACCCAAAGTGTGCTGTGACTGGATGTGGAAGTACAGATGTTCCCACTCCTTGATAGAGGAGCAGAATCTGTAAGCGCTTGATGTGACGTGGCACCACGATTCCATCTCTAAAGCGATACTAAACTCTAGTGGAAGTGCAAACCATGCTTAGTCGTACCAAGCTTTTTTTTTTTTTTTTTACAAAGCAAATAAAACCTCCAATAAGATGTTTGGTTTAACATTTTTAAATGTGATTAAGAATTAACCGAAGAAAACAATGGGCTGCTTGGTTATAAAATGTTTTCAAACTGTTCCTGGAGCCTCCCCAGTGGTATATTTATTTTTATAAGACACCCACAGATTAAGTTGAGTACTCCACTAATCACCTAATGAGTTCATTCAGCTGAGAGACTCCAAAAAAAAAAAAAAAAAAACCATGTTGGTGATTTAAAAAAAAATGGCTATAGGGTTTAGGCAAGCAGTATTTGGAAAGTTATTGGTGTTGTAACACTAATGAGCTGATGGTATTTCAGCCGTCTGTTCCATATTAATGAATCCTGACCAGAGATGTATTGTAACGAAGTAGAACTACTTCACTACTGTACTTAAGTACTAATAGGCGGTATCTGTACTTTACTAGAGTATTATTTTTTTCTCCTACTTCCACTTTTACTGTTTAATACTTTTACTCTGATATTTTTTTTATGTGCTGCATCGTTACTCGTTACAATTATAAAAATGTTACGAATCATTCCATTACAAACCACTGCCAGAACTGTAGATGGGAGGTTTGATGAAGCTGGCATATCATTGAGCGAATCAAGCGATTAAGAAGACTGCGCGTGCTGACTGAACTGCTGTGAAGAGAGAACACCGAGCCGAGCCAGATAATGACTCGTTCACAAGTCAAGAACCGGTTGCATCGGTTCTCAGATGACCAGTAACGTTAGTTCTTTCTGACAGTTCGATTCAATAAACCAGTTGAAGAAAACAGTTCACCGATTCTTTTGCGCTCGACGCAATGGCGTCATTGGCGTTGACTGCACCTGGGCTCATAACATTAACACAGAATCAGTTCGGTTCAGACGGTGTCTGTTTGCTTCACGCTAAATCACACATGCACAGTATCATCACCTCCTCGGTTCACGAATTGGACGCGTCTGACAGAAACGGTTCTTGACTCGTGAACGAGTCATTATCTGGCTCGGCTCTGTGTTCATCTTCAGTTCTCTCTTCACAGCAGTTCAGTCAGTGTACTGTTTGAGTCAATGAATTACTCCGGGATATTGGTTTGTTTTAACTCAGAGGGAGTGTCACACACATTAAACAAGTTAACAGCTTAATTCATCTGTGGATTAATGCGTATTGGAGACGCGAACCGTTTAAAACGATTCAGTTCGATTTGGTGAACTGTTTCAAAAAGATCCGGTTGCATCGAATGATTCGTTCGCGAACCGGATATCACAAACTGCTTTGTTTTTAACTGTCTTACAACAGACACGGAACAGAAGACAATGCTGAATAAAGTCATAGTTTTTGCTATTTTTGGACCAAAATGTATTTTCGATGCTTCAAAAAATTCTAAATGACCCTCTGATGTCTTACGGGTTTGAAACAACATGGGGTAAGTTATTAATGACATAATTTTGCAAATTGGGCTAACTAACCCTAGTAACCGTTTTTTGTTTACAAGAAGTTACAGTCAAAGGAATTGTGATTGTCCTTTAGGTTAATCATTTGAAGTAGTAAAAACAATATGTTCAAACTTTTGACTACTTTCTTTAATCACTGGCCTTCCGAAAAAGACCATTAGACAGCTGCAGCTCATCCAGAATGCTGCTGCCAGGATTCTGACTAGAACCAGAAAATCTGAGCATATGACACCAGTCCTCAGGTCCTTACACTGGCTTCCAGTTACATTTAGGATTGATTTTAAAGTACTTTTACTCGTATATAAGTCACTAAATGACCTAGGACCGAAATATATTGCAGATATGTTCACTGAATATAAACCTAACAGAGCACTCAGATCATTAGGATCAAGTCAGTTAGAAATACCATGGGTTCACACAAAACAAGGGGAGTCTGCCTTTAGTTACTATGCTGCCCGCAGTTGGAATCAGCTTCCAGAAGAGATCAGATGTGCTAAAACACTAGTCACATTTAAATCTAGACTCAAAACGCATCTTTTTAGCTGTGCATTTGTTGAATGAGCACTGTGCAATGTCCGAACTGATTGCACTATATTTTCACTGTTTTATGTTTTATTATTGTTTTATTATTAACTGTTTTAAAATGTTTTAATCATTTTAAAAGTAAAATTACTTGTTTTATTTTTGTTATTATTTTTCTTCATGATTATTTTACTTTCTCTTATGTAAAGCACTTTGAATTACCATTGTGTACGAAATGTGCTATATAAATAAACTTGCCTTGCCTTGCCTTGCCTAATAGCTACATAACACAATACTTCTACTTTTACTTTCAGTACTTGAGTAGTAAATTTTGAAATAGACTACTTCCAATACTTAAGTACAAAAAATGTTGAATACTTTAGTACTTCTACTTAAGTGTGGTGCTTAAAGAGCACTTCAACTTCTACTCAAGTCACTTTTTTGATAGAGCACTTGTACTTTTACTCAAGTATGGGTCTCTAGTACTTTATACATCTCTGATCCTGACTCTAACACATCCTGCCTTGAGGGACAGTTATTACACCTATTAAGAAATTCCAGAGCCACGTGGGCGAACCTCAAAAGGGACATGAAACCCCCACATTCACACACACATTTCACATAAGCACAAACACAAAAATAAACCTTTCTTAAAGCTCTGTATCTTCGCCATTTTATTAATATGTATTTTGAATGTTTGTGTATTGCATAAAATGGTGAATCCTGTGTAAATGGTTATAATTTTACTATCTTATAAGTTGGAAATGTTTCTCATCATTTTAACTTTCTCAAATAGAGTCAATGTTTTCTGTAACCCCACTCCTGACCAGGTCGTAAAACTTTATGATCCCACTGGGAAACAGGACAGGAATGCTATCTCTTACAAAAAGAATGGTAAAATGTACTCAGACGTAGTCTAAAAGTATATAGTATAGTTTTATTGGTGCATTGAGATGTTTCCCATATAAATTGGGACTATCTGCAATTTATTAGCGTGTTAGTCTTTAAATGTGTGTAATTCTGCATTTGAATATAACTTTGTGTTTCTATCAGTTATATATGTACTGTTTGGTGTTTTTGTAATTGTCATGCTTTGACAGACCCATTTATCTAAAGCAAAGTAATGAAAAATGTATTAATCTGGAATTACGAACTTGCTAGAATATCACTGATGAAATCTGATAAGCCCTAAATCATTAGGGTGGTTGTTTCCACAGAGACAAAGGAACTTTTCCCCGCTTCAGATCGCGGACGTTCATTGGTTGTTCATGCGAACAGAGGCGTGAACCATCCCAAGCCATAAGAGCTGACCGAACAAGGTCTGCCCTCTCTCTTCCTTCTTTCACACTGCTAACCGGCTGCAACCCTCGTCGCTCCCGCTCGTGCCTCTGCGCTGCGCTCATATCGCCGTCCCCCTCAGCACAGGGACTGAGAGGACAGTCATTCTCATGGCTCCTCCGGAAGCTTTCGTTTTCATTGTTTTGTTTTGTTTTCTTTACTAAGTTTATTCGCCTATTCGCCTCTCCACATGATGAAGACGAATTCTGAAACACTGCCTTGTTAAACCTTTCAAATACCGCGCGATTCCGCAGCAGCCCCGGGCCAGAAGACAGAACAAAGGCCCCGCTCACGCTGCTCCACGCTCACGCCAAGATCAATCGCAGCTCACATGCACTTCACACGGTCTCCAGCTCAATCACACTGGACACTTTGCAAGTATCATTTTTTATATGGAGATTTAAATGCTGCTTTAAAGTTGGTCTATGATTTGATTTGTTTGGTGTCTTTCAAGTTTACTGTCTGAGTTTACATAACCGAGCTCATTCTGTGACCATGCTGTCTCTCTCTCACCCCCCCCCTCTCTCATTCATTCTCTCTCTCTTTCTCTCTCTCTCTCTCTCTCTCTCTTTCTCTCCCTTATTTGGATTCCGTTATGTCTTGTACAAAGTTTACTGTCTGTATTGTCGTACGCATATTTACTCTGTGTGATTTGTAGCTTGATCTATTATTAGTCAATTATTAAAAACCCATATATTCATGATTGCCTTGGCCTCCACCCCGCTCACATTACGAGTCACTGAGATGTCTGATCTTTAGCTAAAAGATTTATTTTGAGAAACTAAATTTATCATAATCATAGGACAATGTTTTCATGGCCAGAGTATATTTTTCCTTGAATTATAAGAAGTTATAACTTTATTGAAATTTGATAAGTTAATCTGAAGGCCGTTTGCTGGACAAGCCACTGTTTGATTTGCAGTAATTTACAGTAAGAGATATCACTATAATTGATATGAAGAATGGAATATTGACATATTAATGAGTAAATTACAGTGTCCTGTAATGATTTATTGATGAATGCAATTGAGCTATTTTTCATAATCAATAAAATTTAGTGTAACTGTCATATGAGATATATATTAATAATATTCCTGATTAATTATTCAAATTCCCTATATATCATTTGAGTTAATAATTATATACAACCCATTGTTGTTACAGTGTATACTGGTTCATCTGAAGTACAATGGCAAGATAGATCAATGCAAAACAATGTTATGCTTAAGCTTCAACAGCATCGAACCAGGATGTCTCGGAGTCCAACAAAATCTGCTAATTACAGTACTGTATTAGCACCACAAAGGTTTCCTATCCAGAGACAAGCCAGGAAAACCTTCTCAACATATTTTTGGTGTTCAGTCAAAAGAACTGCTGCTGGATCCAGTGTCAAAAGTGACATGGTGCTTTCCAAGCCTTCCAGAAGAACCATAGCAGCAACACACTCCTTTTGAGTTGTGCCATCGTGTCCCTGCCAACAGTGAAGCAGCTCAGTGTGGAGAGGCTTCAATATCTGGAGGTGATGGAAGACATCTTTGGGACCACATGACCGCTAACGCCCTCTGCTTTTAGACTGGGAGGCTGTACTGCAACTGGAGAAGATCCTTCTACTCAAGTGCTCATCTTTGAGTCTAAACTGCATGGATGTCAGAGTACACCAACAGTGATGCTATGTTGCTCTTGATTTATGGGTGTTTGTAGGTTTCTCTGAGCGACATCTGACCCCTATCGGTGACTGAAAATGAGCTTGTCTATACAATTTTCCATCATCGACACTGAGGATTCATATGGTGGTCCTATTATCAGGAGCAGTGGGGGAGTAGTTAGTATTGTGTGTCACTCTACAAGGTAAGGACTAAATTCAGAATTGTTAGGTGTCCTAATGACTGGTTGGTAGAATGCAATTTTCACTAGTGCCATATTTGTGTGAACCTTAACTAATATAATTTCTCAGCAGATGATTGAAGATTTGAGAGGCCTTCTAATCAATACTTCTTGAGGGACATCATCAACTTTGAAGCCTCAGTAAGGTCATACATTCATGTTCCTTTCTGTGTGTTTGTGGACAGCTATGTTGCTATGCCAGTCCCTAATTTTTCCACGTTGTGTATGTGTGCATGTGTGAGAGAGGCGAGAGAGAGAGAGAGAGAGAGAGAGAGAGAGAGAGAGACGGTCACACAGTGCAGTCAGCTGTCTTAACGTTCCATGTCTTGTGTACTGCAAACACATACGAGCTTCATCACGGTCTCTGTCACGCGACTCTGTTCCCCTTTCAGGCTTGAACTGATGGTAAAACTAAGGACATAATTAACTGTTTACATTTCTTTTGAAAAATGAAGCTCACGATTATGGAAAGGGGTGTTATATTTCCAACAAGTGCTGATTGACAGAGTAAGTATCTCTCCTATTTATATTAATTTGCTACTTTAAAGCACTTATACATTCTTGCACTAACCCAACCCAATGCATTTATTGTACTTACTAGATCTTCATGACCTCTGATCTCTCACAGCTTTGTTATTCAGTGCAACATTTCGGAAGAAAATTGAAAAGCTGGTGTGAGATATTTTTGGTTGACTCCATTCGTGTTTTGTTGAGTTCACATGTTCCAAAGTAGCTGATGGACCTGGCAATGCAGGTAAAACAATGACCTGAAATCAAGTCAAGTCAAGTCTGCTTTATTGTCAATTCTTCCACATGTACATTACATACATACAGAGAATCAAAATTGCATTACTCTCAGACCCAAGGTGCATACAAATAACATTAACAGTAGAGCCTAAAAATCTACATCAAATATAAAATGTAGATACAACTATACAATAAGGGAATGTAAAAAGCAGTGCAAGGCACATGGCAGATAGAGTGCAAATCAGTAAAGTGAACAAACAGTGCAGATAAAAGATTTTTAGTGCAAAAAGAAGCTTATTCAGTCTGATTAAACTGACAAAGGGCTCAAGAGCAGTTATTTTATTTAACTGACTGATGAGGTAGTAGAATGACGTCAGTTCCATGGTGAAAGTTCAGGGGGCAAGTTCAGGAGCTAGTTCAGCTTCACAGCCTGATGGATGAAGCTGTCCTTCAGTCTGCTGGTCCTGGCCTGGGGACTCCTCAGTCTCCTCCCTGATGGCAGCAGAATGAAGAAGCTGTGTGATGGGTGGGTGGGATCACCTGCAATGCATAGGGCTTTGCGAGTGAGGCGGGATCTGTAAATGTCCTGGAGGGAGGGGAGAGAGACACCAATGATGTTCTCAGCTGCTCTCACTATGCGTTGCATAGTCTTTCGGCAGGACGCATTGCAGGTGCCATACCTCACAGTGATGCAGCTTGTGATATAACATGTTTGATACAACATGTTTCACAGACTTGCTCATCAACTTTACATTACTGTTGTTGTTTTTTTTTTCTCTAGAATCCCTGGTTCAGGAAGTCCCGCTTTAAGGGAGGGAAAGGGAAGAAGCCAAATATTGGAGGTGGAGGCCTGGGTTACAGAAAGAGACCAGGCCTTGGATCTTGAACCACTGCTATAACTTATGCTAAAAAAGTGAAATCATACTCAACCACCCCTTTAAATTCCTCAGTTAAGATATATAGTTGTATGTACCAATTTCTGGATTTTGTTTGACTGCTCTTGCTTTCCCTCAGGCTCAGTATAAAAACCACTTTGTGGCAGCATCTGGTGTTCCTCCAAAACTCACCACAAAGTCCAGCAGCTCCTCTGGGTGGACCAGTGCGTGAAGTCTAAGTTCTCAGGCTCCCTGAGCTCAGTTTCAGACTCTTACTCTAGCTCTTCTGCAAAAGAGGGATCCTGTAGCGATAGGAATGCTGACGACAGGGGTATCGTGGAGATACCGTCATTATCGTCACAGTGGCAGGCAAAGTGGTGGAGACCGTGTTCGCTATGCAGAGAGGGACCATCATAGTGACAGAGATCGTCACAGTGAAAGCCGAAACGGTGAATGGAGCCATAAGGACAGAGAGGGACAGTCAGAAAGAGATGGCGGTGAGAGTTCAGCGACTCATAAAGACAGCTTTGCAGTTCTTGATCCCCCCAAACGTAAGAAAAGCAGATGGGACAATTAAAGTGTACAGGAAAGCAGCCGTTGACTGTTCTTTGATCCGAATACAAAGCTGACCCAGTCTCCCTAGCAGTGTCTTTACCTGTCTACTTGTCTTTTTGTCTGTATGTAAGATGAAGCTGTTTTAATGGTGCCTTGGAGACTCCCACTCCATCACCCTTGTCATTTACCAGAAATAAATGCATCCATTACAGGCTGTTTCAGCAAGTTAGAATTGTGAATTCGTCCCCTTGGAATTAGTTTAGTTTAGTTTTATTGTCATTGCATATCTCTACACAACGAAATTTAAGATGACATCAATCACTCAGCAGCTAAAAGAATAAAAAAAAGTGACTATCAACAATAGTCAATAAATAAATATATATGAACATTTAAAAATACACAGTATAATTCAAGTCCAAATTAATTAGTCTTCCATGCTTTCAGCCTTTCAGCAGCTCATTTATGGCCTTTTGAAAAAAACTGTTTCTCATTCGGTTTGTCCGCGCCCTCATGACCCTGAGCTGGCCTGAGGGTAGGGTGTCAAACAGGGCATAGCCAGGATGTGTAGGATCTGCCTTGATACTTGCTGCTCTTCTCTGCAGCCTACTGGAATATATA
The DNA here is from genome assembly GCF_003368295.1 of Carassius auratus. Taxonomy (NCBI): domain Eukaryota; kingdom Metazoa; phylum Chordata; class Actinopteri; order Cypriniformes; family Cyprinidae; genus Carassius; species Carassius auratus. Next base: position 25,492,179 of record NC_039244.1, read on the forward strand.
TCCTCAAGGCTTGGAAGAGGTGCACCAATGATTCTCTGGGCAGTTTTAATTACCCACTGCAGATCTTTTTTTTCCTCAATAGTGCAGCTAGAAAACCACACTGTACAACTGTATGCCAACACACTCTCTATTGTGCACCTGTAAAAGTTTTTGAGGAGTGTCTGCGGGAGACCAGTATTTCTTAGGGTTCGCAGGAAAAAGAGTCTCTGCTGAGCTTTGGTGTTCATTCCCCAGGTCAGATCCTATGCAAGATGCAGCCCTAAATATCTGAAATTTGGACCTGTTCCACCTCCTCTCCATGTATCTCAAGACTGTCGTGTTTCTTGATTTTGTATTTCCTAAAATCAATTATGATTTTGTCACAGGTCGGAGCAGACCACAGATGTCGTGAGACTCGCCCCTCCCTAGTTTCCACCTCGAGGAGGTCCCATCTAAAATCCACTCTCAGGGCCAGAGAGTATAGGTCCGAGTCGCTTCTGACTCTGTCACAGGGACTCTCAGGTAAGCCTGTAGGTAATTTGTGTCCTTTCTTTCACGTGACTCAACAGGGTTTTTCTCAGTAGTGCCTTTGTGTTTCTCCTGCAGGAGAACCGTCGGTGGGGCCCTTCCAGTCCCTGCACATAGAGTAAAGAAGGTAAGTAATTCTGATGAATTGGGTGGGGTGCGTACCTGACGCAGTTCGCCACGAGATTCTGGGTCCGCGGTTGGAAACGCCTAAAAGGTCCACAGGTAAGTATGCAGGTGAATATATTGGGGTCTTGGCCTTCGGTGTATAGGTAAGTATGCAAGAAAGATACACAATCCTTGACTTCGATTTTCGTCCTGGTAAACCCTACGGATGGAGTTTGCAGGTGAGTATGCAAGGGCGATGCACCGGTATTTCACTCGGGCGTACAGGCAAGTATGCAGAAGGACAACTGGGTCTTTACTTTGGACGTACAGGTGAGTATACAAGGGCAACTAGAGCTTGACTCTGGGCATACAAGGACAATACGCTGGCTCTTAGCTTTGGGCGTACAGATGGGCATACAGGGGCAACTGGAGCTTTGCTCTGGGCATGCAGGTGGGTATACAATGACAATACTGAATGGATACAACTCACAGACCCTCGAAGAGGTGGACGTCAGGCTCTGACTCGGAGCCTCAAGCTCAGACCTGTAGGACTGGTAACAGACAAACAGAGTTCCTTCACAAATTTACTTAGCTTCAGTGAATATATGGAGAAAGACACACCACCTCTCGAATTTGACCAAGAGTGGATAGAAGTACAGATTAAAGTTGCTGCACGTTGGGCCTTCCACGGCCTCAGCTGGTGCCACTACGCTGGTTGACTTCAGGTAGGTTTGTGCCACCGGGTATGTACCTCAGGAATGACTCGAACGCTTCCCTCTCCTCTCTTCCAGACAACGGACCAGAGATCTAGACAGGGGCGAACCTCTGAAAGCACTCCACAAACAGGTATTCATACACAAGGGCTACACAGCTGGATTTTCATATAGCAGCCAACATTTCTCTCAGTCGTCATCCCCCACAATATGCACACTGTTCCTTACTTGCTATTGTTGACACGTCACCATTCGGCGGAGTAGGGGTCCAAAGCCACGAGCGGGCATGTATATAAAAGACGGTCGTCTCACAACACCGGTGCACGTTCTTCTCCACAGGGTTTTCTCTTCCAGCCTAGAGGGTGATTACTGACAACATGACACAGCACGACACTGCAGACTTCAAGTGTACACACAGCAAAGAAAAGGACTCACCCACTGCACTTCACACACTCACAGTGAATTATGGTCAAAACCACATAGGACCAGGGATTAGTTCCTGGACGTTGGGGGCACCGATGCAGCAGACGGCCATTGGAAACGTCACAGCCGCGACAAGGCACCAGACTCCTTTTTTGCTGGTTCCGGCTCACCCACCAATCTTATTACGGTGGGGCCGTTCACACTGGTCACAACTCACAAGAGGTATATGGATATTCCACACTTGCAAAATAACTGCTGACTCGATGAATCTTTCAGTGTACTCACACTTTCATTAACACTGGATCTTTCCACTTCTCCTCCAGATAACCAACATCCGACACAACTGGCAGCACGATCTCCTTCCTGCAATCCTAGCAGATCTTCAATGTGTGTTAACTTCACATCACACAATGCATCTGAACACAATGCTCCAATAAAGATATTCGTATACTCAGCCCTGTGTGTGTATCTCTCTTTGCCCAAGCTCCACAGTACACCATACGCTCTCTCTCCAACTCTCTCCTCTGATCTGTTTCAACCACAATAACTACTGGGAATCACCAACAACTTCCTGTGTTTCTGATGCCCTATTTATGTGTCTCCTCTTCACCGAATTGCCCAATCAGTGATCGCCACGCTGAACAAGACACCCGTTCCCAATAACACGCCGATTTAGGTTCGCCGGCGTTCCCGGAAGTGGCGGTGTTTGCGATATATGGTCCGGGCGGAAATATATCGCAACTAATCGTCCTCATTTTTGGTTCCGCCCCGTCACAGTCACTCCACCACAATTTCTTTTGTTTTCTTTGTGTTGAGGATTAGATTGTTTCTGCTACACCATGATACCAGTGATTGGCCCTCCTCCCTGTAAGCTGTCTCTTCATTGTTGGTTACCAGCCCTACCACCGCTGTGTCATCTGCAAATCTGAAAATGGAATTTGAATCATGAATGGGAAAACAGTCATAGGTGAACAGCGAATAAAGGAGCGGACTAAGAACACAACCCTGGGGAGTACCAGTGTTGAGGATGGTGGTGAAAGAGGTAATATTTCCAAGTCTGACATGCTGGGGTCTGTCAGTAAGAAAGTTCTTGATCCACTTACAGAGGTGAGAGTCCAGGCCAAGCAACAGCAGTTTGTTAACTAGCTTGCTGGAATTGATGGTATTAAAAGCTGAACTAAAGTCAACAAAAAGCATCCTGACATATGTATCGGGGTTCTCCAGGTGAGTGAGGGCAGTGTGAAGTGCAAGTGAGATGGCATCATCGGTGCATCTGTTTGCTCTGTAGGCAAACTGATGTTTGTCCAGATTAACTGGAATGAAGGCCTTGATGCTGTTCAGTACCAATCTCTCAAAGCATTTCATTATGACTGGTGTTAATGCTATTGGTCTATAGTCGTTAAAAGCATGCAACAGTTGTCTGTTTAGGAACAGGTATGATGGTAGCAGTCTTTAAACATGTAAGAACTATAGCCTCCTTCAATGACCTGTTAAATATGTCAGTCCAAACAGCTGCAAGCTGTTGAGCACATAACTTTAATACACGTCCTGGGACCCCATCTGTTCCAGGTGCTTTTCTGATGTTTATGTTCTGCAAGGCCCGCTTGACCTGGTGCTGATCTAGTACGATTGGTTGCTCGTCATCATGAGCACTGACAATGGTCTGTCCTACACTGGCTCCATCCTCAAAGTGGGCGAAGAAGAGATTCAGCTGGTCTGGAAGAGAAGGGTCAACAGAAGAGGGTGGACCATAGTTCACTGTATTATTTGTTATTGTCCTGATTCCCTGCCACATGCTGTGATGATTATTTTCTTTAAAATGCTGTTCAATGCGCAGCTTGTAATTTTTCTTTGCAGAAGTGATCCCTCTTCTGAGGTCAACTCTGGATTTCCTGTAGGCCTCCTGGTCCCCAGATCGCAAGGCAGCATCCCTAGCTTTCAGAAGAGTACATAAATTTCTGTTAAACCAGGGCTTCTGGTTAGGGATCAGTTTGACATGTTTAGTCTGGATGGTATTTTCAATACAGAACTTAATGTATGACTTAATGTAGTACTGTGGTGGTGTATTGCTCAATGTCTGCATGATCAAAGAGCTCCCACATAGTATCTTCAAAACAGTCCTGTAGTGCAGATTCTGTTTCCTCAGTCCAGATCTGCACAGTCTTGACTTGGCATTTAGTTCTGATAGCAACAGGCCTCTATGTTGGTCTCAGGAAAAAAGCCAGATGATCAGATTGACCAAGGTGGGGGGCTGGCACTGCTCTATAGGCCCCCTTTATATTCGTATACACCTGATCCAGTGTTTTTTCGTTCCTCGTTCCAACCTTAATATTTTTATGAAACTTAGGTAGGACTGACTTTAAATTTGAATGGTTAAAGTCTCCCGCCACAATGAAGAAACTGTCAGGTAGCCTGTTTTGTTGTGCACTGATAGGCTCGTACAGTTTTTTCATGGCTAACTTGGCGTTAGCCCGTGGATGGACATACACAGCAGCCACAAACACAACAGTGAACTCCCGGGATAAATAAAACGGTCTGCATTTTAACAGCAGGAATTCCATGTCTGCACAACAATGCCTTTCCATAACAATAACATCCTTACACCAGTTTTTATTTATAAACACGCATACTCCTCCCCCTCTCGTCTTACCAGACTTTATTGTGCTGTCTGATCTATAAACACCGCGACCCGCTAGCTCCACAGCTGTATCCGGGATGTTTTAATGTAGCCATGTTTCTGATATTATCTTGACACAATAGTCCCCGCGGTGATCCATAGTCCGGAGTCTCATCTCGTCCATCTTATTGACGAGAGAGCGGGCATTAGCAAGAAAAATGCTGGGCACGGCAGGTTTATGTGGAGCTCGGCGAAGCCTGTCCCGGCTCCCAGCCCTCTTCCTCCGCTTCTGCTTCCACGTCCTCCTCGATCGGTGTCTCTTTCCGGAGACTCGGATTAGTTCCCTACGCTTCGTTGGCCAAATAATCTCCACCGGGAATGTACCAAAGTTACCAGGTACATATACTGAACTGCTGTTTGTTATCATCAAAAGTGTAGATCGAGTGTATTTTACCATAAAGCTGCTAAGCAAAGGAGAGCACCAAGCCGCTGCATGTGCACGCGCCGCCATTCAACTATTTGAAAATAGTTATAAGGTTCTATCTGACATTTTTGTCCAAATTGATTTATTCCCATATTGTTATTCTGTGACAACTTATTTACATTATGTGATAGATTTTTTTTTTATGTTGTACACATTGTTTATTTAAAAAACATTAAGGTTCTATCTACACGGTGGAATGCAAAAATTTTGAAGCTCAATATCTCCAAACTACTTGCAATGCAGATAGAACCTTATAATTCCAAAGGGACGAATTGGCAAGATGAAAAGAATGCACCATGAGCCTAAGTGTTGTGTTAAAGTAGATGTGACTGTTCAGTGGCACCCTAGTTGTTGCTTTCAAATGAATAGAATGAGAAATCTTAGCTGTGTAACAGAAAAAAATAACAGCAAAAAAAAATTCAAAACCTCTTTGTTAATAGTTTGCAACTTTTTTTCTGTGTGTGTGTGCTGGTCCACAAACTATTTGTCAACAATATATTTAGTTTAAGACTTTTCCAGACATTTTCCAGTGTGTTTTATTGTGTGTTGTTCTTAATGTCCATTAACGGGTTTCTTTTCAGCATGCAGTAGTTCAAGCTGAAGGAAGGAAGTCTACCGTAAATTCACACACACTAATCAACCTACTCATAAAACAATGGGAAGTAGGAGAAAACATTTTAGTGAATCTACAATAAAATCTATGTACTATACTATGATCTTGCATTCCATCGCTCCATTTCCATCTCTTGTGAAGATTGATGTGCTGATGTGAGGCAATTGTGTCACAATCTAAGCCTGACTGTGTAGAAACACGATGATCTTTATTATTTTGAAAACACTAGTGTACAGTTCTGTCCGTGATCATGTTTCTGAATTAATAAGAAGAGGACACAAAAAGGCTTAGATGTTGGTTGTGTTTCAGAGAATTTATGTCATTTTTATATTTGAAGTAAACAATCATTTGGTATAGCTTCTAATACAACATGTCCTTAAATGGGGCAAAGTTTATTTTGAGTAAAGAGAAATAAATGGTGTTCACCTGTGACAAATTGATTGAGTAAATTAGCTGGTATAGAGGAAAATTATGCTTGTCACGAGAGAGGTGGAGCCATCCTGATTTTCAGCTGTATAAATTTGGATGGTGGAGCACTAGTGCATTATTGAACTGCAAGCTTAACAACAATGGGGTTTGGGCAAGTTGGATTTGGATTGGTCTTCCTTTTTGTGCTGGGATTTTCTGAAGCACAGTGGAGTCCCAACGAGAGAAATGATTGGACCCCAAGCGACTTTATGCCTAGGGCAAAAGTTCAGAAAATTGACTCTAGGATGCCTCCAATTCCCAAGAAATATGGCCCCAGTAAACCTGCATCAGCCCCACAAAGATTTCCTGTCCTAACACCAGCTAAGAGTGACTTTAGGAGGCCTTCTCAAGATGTTTTTGGAGTTCAGTCAAAAGAACAGATGCTGGGTCCAGTGACAAAACTGACATGGCAGTTTCCAAACCTGCCAAAAGAACCACAGCAGCCAGTCATCCCTTTTGATCCGCGTCACTTTGTCCCTCCCAACAGCGTAGCGGCTCAGTGTAGAGAGGGTTCCATATATGTGGAAGTCAAGAAAGACTTCTTTGGGATTGGGAAGCTAGTGAGCTCCTCTGCTCTTACACTGGGAGGCTGTACTGCAACTGGAGAAGACCCATCTGCTCAAGTGCTTGTCTTTGAGTCTGGACTGCATGGATGTGGCAGTGTAGTGATGGTGAGGTTTAAATGTTCCATTTCAGTGGCTTGGAGTATTTTGACCAACAGGAGTCCTATCTTCAGGTAACTAACGATGAGCTTGTCTACACCTTCAAACTTCTCCACACCCCACAAGAGGCTTCATATGGTGTTCCTATTGTTCGGAGCATTAGTGCAGTGGTTGGAATCGAGTGTCACTATTCAAGGTGAGGTCAGGGTTCAAGGTTGCTGATGGATTGAAGGGCAGGGTAAGGTGATAGTTTGACTCTCTTGCAGAAAGCACAATGTGAGCAGCGATTCCTTAGTGCCCAGTTGGGTCCCATATACCTCTCTTGAAGCTGCAGAGGAGGTCTTCGTCTTCTCCCTCAAGCTCATGACCGGTTGGTGTACCAAATGCTCTCGTAACTATCCAGTGCTTGTGAACCTGTTCTAAAAGTTGTCTTTGTAGATGACTGGAGATTCGAGAGGCCTTCTAACCAATACTTCCTGGGTGATATCATAAATCTTGAAGCATCTGTGCTTTCATACAGCCATGTTCCCATCCGTGTGTTTGTGGACCGCTGTGTGGCTACAATAGTTCCTGATGTCACATCTGTCCCCAGATACTCCTTTATTGAGAACAATGGGTGAGTGGTGCACCTCATGTGTCCCACACTAGGTGTATTGAAGATTAACTTGGTTCCTTTCGCAGGTGCCTGGTTGATGCCAAGCTCACAGGCTCCAGATCTCACTTCATGCCCCGAACTCAAGGTGACAAGTTGCAGCTTCAGCTAGAGGCTTTCAGGTTCCAGCAACCAGACAGTGGACTGGTATGTGACTTGTGCAATGCTTTATATTATGTGCTATCATGATCTACAAACGATGGTCTCTGCAGGTTTACATCACATGCATGGTGAAGGTGGCTTTAGCAACAACGACTCCAAATCCTGAACAGAAAGCTTGTTCCTTCTCTGCTAATGGGTATGATTCCCCACCACCTCAAAGTGTACAGGTGACTGAGGAAATGCTTTTAACTTAAGGGTGTCTTGTCAGTTGGGTGTCTGCAGATGGTTCTGACCAGGTGTGTGGCTGCTGTGACTCCACGTGTAGTACCAGAAGAGGAAGTGACCAGCCCCATAAAGGTCAGATTAGTTTAGGTTGACCTTATTATTATTATTATGCACCACTTTTTCTAACTGCTTGTTTGTTCCTCAGATCTGCGGTGGGATAAATCCTCTGTTGGGCCCATCAGTATTAAGGAACCTGGCTATGGCCAAAAATAACTGGAAGTGCTTTGACTTCATTAAAATGATCTTAATGGGTTGTGCATTTGTCTTGTGCTTTCTCTTCTCCCTCAAATCTACAATTTGAATCCTGTTATGTGGCTTTGCTGGCACACACATACGAGCCAAACTGCTTGTGACCACTGTCAAGTTTACCATCTTGAGTGTCTTGTAAAGGGGTCCTATTAAGTGGGGGGTGAAAGTGACTTGACCTTCCAAGTATGGTGACCCATACTCAGAATTTGTACATTTCATCAAACGTGAACCCACCCGGCGCAGTGGCCAGCCATTTATGCAGCAGCGCCTGGGGAGCATTTGGGGGTTCGGTGCCTTGCTCAAGGGCACCTAAGTTGTGGTATTGCCAGCCTGAGATTCGAACCCACCTCCCTGGGGTTAGGAGTCAAAATCTCTAACCACTAGGTCATGACTTCCCCTATTATGCTCCCTTACGTAGGCTTTATTTTGTTTTGGAGGTTTACAAGAACAGGATCTCACACTTGCCCAGTCTGGCATTAACCAGTTAAATGGTTCCTGTATCAAAAGGCCCACATTATGAAACCCAAAGTGTGCTGTGACTGGATGTGGAAGTACAGATGTTCCCACTCCTTGAAAGAGGAGCAGAATCTGTGAGCGCTTGATGTGACGTGGCACCACGATTCCATCTCTAAAGCGATACTAAACTCTAGTGGAAATGCAAACCATGCTTAGTTGTACCGAGCTGTTTTTTTTTTTTTTACAAAGCAAATAAAACCTCCAATAAGATGTTTGGTTTAACATTTTTAAATGTGATTAGGAATTAACACAAGAAAACAAAGTTTTCAATCTGTTCCTGGAGCCTCCCCAGTGGTATATTTATTTTTATGAGACACAGATTAAGTTGAGTACTCTACTAATCACCTAATGAGTTCATTCAGCTGAGAGACTCCAAATAAAAAAAAAAAACTTCATGTTGGTGATTTAAAAAAAATGGCTATAGGGTTTAGGCAAGCAGTATTTGGAAAGTTATTGGTGTTTACTGGTTCATCAGAAGTACAATGGCAAGATAGATCAATGCAAAACAATGTAATGCTTAAGCTTCAAAAGCATCGAACCAGGATGTCTCGGAGTCCAACAAAATCTGCTAATAACAGTACTGTATTAGCACCACAAAGGTTTCCTATCCAGAGACAAGCCAGGAGTGACTTTGGAAAGCCTTCTCAACATATTTTTGGTGTTCAGTCAAAAGAACTGCTGCTGGATCCAGTGTCAAAAGTGACATGGTGCTTTCCAAGACTTCCAGAAGAACCATAGCAGCAACACAGTCCTTTTGAGATGTACCATCGTGTCCCTGCCAACAGTGAAGCAGCTCAGTGTGGAGAGGCTTCAATATCTGGAGTTGATGGAAGACATCTTTGGGACCACATGACCGCTAACGCCCTCTGCTTTTAGACTGGGAGGCTGTACTGCAACTGGAGAAGATCCTTCTACTAAAGTGCTCATCTTTGAGTCTAAACTGCATGGATGTCAGAGCACACCAACAGTGATGCTATGTTGCTCTTGATTTATGGGTGTTTGTAGGTTTCTCTGAGTGACACCTAACCTCTATAGGTGACTGAAAATGAGCTTGTCTATACATTTTCCATCATCTACACTGAGGCTTCATATGGTGGTCCTATTATCAGGAGCAGTGGGGGAGTAGTTAGTATTGTGTGTCACTCTACAAGGTAAGGACTAAATTCAGAATTGTTAGGTGTCCTAATGACTGGTTGGTAGAATGCAACTTTCACTAGTGCCATATTTGTGTGAACCTTAACTAATATAATTTCTCAGCAGATGGTTGAAGTTTTGAGAGGCCTTCTAATCAATACTTCTTGAGGGACATCATCAACTTTGAAACTTCCGTAAGGTCATACATTCATGTTCCTTTCTGTGTGTTTGTGGACAGCTATGTTGCTATGCCAGTCCCTAATTTTTCCACGTCGTGTGTGTGTGCATGTGTGAGAGAGAGCGAGCGAGAGAGAGACGGTCACACAGTGGAGTCAGCTGTCTTGTGTACTGCAAACACATACGAGCTTCATCACTGTCTCTGTCACGCGACTCTGTTCCCCTTTCAGGATTGAACTGATGGTAAAACTAAGGACATAATTTACTGTTTACATATATTTTGAAAGATGAAGCTCACGATTATGGAAAGGGGTGTTATCTTTCCAACAAGTGCTGATTGACAGAGTAAGTATCTCTCCTATTTATATTAATTTGCTAGTTTAAAGCACTTATACATTCTTACATTAACCCAATCCAATGCATTTATTGTACTTACTAGCTCTTCATGACCTCTGATCTCTCACAGCTTTGTTATTCAGTGCAACATTTCAGAAGAAAATTGAAAAGCTGGTGTGAGATATTTTTGGTTGACCCCATTCGTGTTGTGTTGAGTTCACATCAGCTGGCTCTGTGCTCATCTTTGTCATTAAAAAGACTAACTGAGAGGAACTGGCTACAAATCTCAATCAGGAAGGTTATAGCCTAGGTCTGCTGCATGGAGACATGGATCAGAACGAGAGGAACAAACTCATCGCTGACTTTGAAGAAGAATCTGCCCATTTTAGTAGCTACTGATGTTGCCGGTTAGTTGTTTACTTTATCTGTCTAGTTTTATCTGTTCAGAATAAATGAACTATTTCCATTTGTCACATTTTATGTATTAATTCAAATTTATCTTGCACTTCTCAGCTCGAGGGTTGGATATCTCATCTATCCGTACAGTTGTGAACTATGATGAAGCACGAGACATTGACACACATACAAATCTAATTGGTAGAATAGGTCGTGCAGAAGAGAAGGGTTTAGCTTACACTCTTCTCACCTATAAAGACACTTCATTTGCTGGTGACTTGGTTAGGAATTTAGAGGGAGCAAATCAGAGTGTTCCAAAGGAGCTGATGGACCTGGCAATGCAGGTAAAACAATGACCTGAAATCAAGTCAAGTCAAGTCTGCTTTATTGTCAATTCATCCTCATGTACAGTACATACATACAGAGAATCAAAATTGCGTTACTCTCAGACCCCCGGTGCATACAGATAACATTAACAGTAGAGCCTAAAAATATTGATCAAATATAAAATGTAGATACAACTATACAATAAGGGAACGTAAAAAGCAGTGCAAGGCACATGGCAGATAGAGTGCAAATCAGTAAAGTGAACAAACAGTGCAGATAAAAGATTTTTAGTGCAAAAAGAAGCTTATTCAGTCTGATTAAACTGACAAAGGGCTCAAGAGCAGGTATTTTATTTAACTGACTGATGAGGTAGTAGAATGACGTCAGTTCCATGGTGAAAGTTCAGGGGGCAAGTTCAGGAGCTAGTTCAGCTTCACAGCCTGGTGGATGAAGTTGTCCTTCAGTCTGCTGGTCCTGGCCTGGGGCACCGCAGTCTCCTCCCTGATGGCAGCAGAATGAAGAAGCTGTGTGATGGGTGGGTGGAATCACCTGCAATGCAGAGGGCTTTGCGAGTGAGGTGGGATCTGTAAATGTCCTGGAGGTAGGGGAGAGAGACACCAGTGATCTTCTCAGCTGCTCTCACTATGCGTTGCATAATCTTTCGGCAGGACGCGTTGCAGTCGCCATACCACACAGTGATGCAGATTGTGATACAACATGTTTCACAGACTTGCTGATCAACTTTACATTACTGTTGTTATTTTTTTTTTCTCTAGAATCCCTGGTTCAGGAAGTCCCACTTTAAGGGAGGGAAAGGGAAGAAGCCAAATATTGGAGGTTGAAGGAGTGCCCCGAGAGATGCTTAGCACTTGTTGGCCCTTTTGCCTTCTGTCTGCGGTCCAGCTCACCCCTAAACCATCTCGATTGGGTTCAGGTCCGGTGACTGTGGAGGCCAGGTCATCTGGCGCAGCACCCCATCACTCTCCTTCTTGGTCAAATAGCCCTTGATGCCTTCAGTGTGACTCTACAATTTTCATAGTCATGAAAATAAAGAAAACTCTTTGAATGACTAGGTGTGTCCAAACCTTTGGTCTGTACTGTATATATATATATATATATATATATATATATATATAAATAACATTTTCTTTTTTTTTTTTTTTTTTTTAAATGTCTGCCCACCCCCCATTTTATTTTGTCTACAATTATTTTTCGCAATTGCAGACAGAAATGAAAGCTTTAGCCTGTTCTGCCAGGAAGACTCAATCACTTCATCGCTAATTACCTTCATCATTATCCAATCACGTCTTTATAGTTTGGTATAAAAGATCGTACTTACACATGTTTGAGTTCGCAGATGCCGACGTGACAAAAACCTCCACCCTCCCCACCACCACCAGGATGGTCCTGTCCTTACCTTCCAGGGGGGTTGGCTGCGCCCCTGCCTTCGTCTTCAGGCAGTAAATGCAGATTCACTACCCTCGAATTACGAACCATGGACGGGGCCTTCCGCCAAAGAAATGTATAATTATGCTTGCTGAGTTGTCAATAAATGTATGCTTCGTACATCATTTTATCTCCCGAGTCTTACTGGTAGAAACCACAGTTATTAGAAATATAATAAAAGCATTAGCTATATAATATCTTACATTTATTCATACAGGACCGCAGTAGTAGTGGTGGTTCTCCTCTTGGTAACTATGAAGCCTAAAAACCCTCAACTGGGGCCATGGGAGAGCGTATGTCTGCCCTGAAGCAAGCATTTCAGGTACATTTTATTATTATTATTTATTTATTTTATTTTGTCTTGGTCACATCTTTCACTGAATTACTTTTGCCACCCACTCTTAAAGAAGTGGTTATCAGCTTGATTGTGTTTTTGGGGTGCAATGTAACACGTGTTTATGTTTAGTAGTTAAAAAAAGCACATTATTTTCACATATTTGACCTTTTATTTTACACCACTGTTTCTATGAAGCCACTCCCTCTACATAATACATAATTGTGCTCTGATTGGTTAGCTTTGCACTTTGTCCGGAAACATCATGCACCCTTACCATTACCATCCCATGGACAGTACAGCCGCACAATTAATCAATTGTCTAATCACAATCACAATTATGGATGCCACAATTACATAATTGTTCAAAGTCATGTTCAAAGTTCAAAGAAAATGAATGCAGCATATATATATATATATATATATATATATATATATATATATATATATATATACCCATCCAAAATATATATATATATACACCCATCCAAACTGGTATACATGTCTATTTAAACTTTTTCGGCTTGTAGTGAATTGATTCGTTTATGATAGTTAATATCTCGGTTGCACTTTATCTTACAGTACGTGTACTAACATGTACTTATAGTGTACTTACAGTGTATTTATCTAAGAAAGTTCTGGTAATTCAAGGTAACTACATGGGGTAGGGTTAGGTTTAGGGGTAGTTTCAGGGTTAGTACCTAGTTATTACATAGTTATTGTAATTACTATAGTACATATAAGTACATAGTATGTACACAAGGAACAGGACTGTAAAATAAAGTGCTACCAATATCTCTTGTTATAAAGACACTTGCTAGTTTTAGAGTCATTTGTTAAATACAGCAGCTTGAACACAGAAAGTGATGAGATTTTTGATTCAGGAATAAATCTCTTTGATATTTACATTTCCAAAACAATCCTGTTTTTGGTAGCAGTGTTTCTCTACCTGCTGTTTTGAGTGTTGTTCTCACTTCATTCTCAAAAATTAGACTCAAATATCAAAATCTCTCTTTTTTTTTCAAATGTTGTATTATCTGACACATTAACACTTTTGTTCGATGAATGATAACACTCACATTTTAATGTTCATTCATCTCTATAATGAGTTTATGGAGTGTCATGCTTAAGTCCCTCCATATGCAGACAGACTAAGACAGCTTCTGCTTTAATGTCAATTCAGTGAAGGGGTAATTAAGCCTTAATGATTTGTCTATGAGGGTATATAAGAAAAAAAAAAAGAAAAAATAAAGGCTTGAGGACACTGGTCTGTGAAATGAAAAATTATGGAAAACACAGGGTTTGAATACTTTATAAATGTACTATATATATATATATATATATATATATATATATATATATATATATATATATATATATATATATATATATATATATATATATGAACTAAAAGGAAGTAAGGAATTCTAGCTGAGACTTTGCTAATTTAAATGAGCATATATTTCACTTTTACTTCTTTCTATGTCTTGAAATGCTTTAGGGATCTGCTTATGACCATGCTCCAAGAGAGGCACGGTGTAAGGTTGTTTGAGCTCACTAACAAGCAAAGATCTAGGCTAAAGGGTGACACTTGGCCAGAAATCATGTGGGTGTCACAGAACCCACTAGAATCCCCTAATGAACACTGGAGAATATATCTCAGACGTTGCAGAACTGAATGTTCAAAGCATATTATTTCTTGGCCACAGCATGCAGGTGTCACCAAAGGATGTACAGTATGTTATAGTAAAATTATACAGTAGAAACATACAGTATTACACAATTTTGCACACTCTGGATCAGCTTAAAAATGAATAAATAAATAATATAAATAGTTCTAACTAATCTGATGTATAAATCTGATTTAATACAGCCAAGTTTTCTAAAATTATGGTAACACTTTAATATTATTAATAAAATATATGTATGTTGCCCCCACCTTGAGGACGAGGGTGTCCGGGTGCAGGCTAAGAGGTTAAACATGTTTGACTGTATTTTATGTGCTCCATGCCTGTGCATTGATCAGTGATTACAGTATATTTGTATAAATCTTCATTTGTGTTCTGAAAATGAAGAGAAGTCTAATGGGTTTGGAATTACGGTAAGGTTAAAATTATGCAATATAATACGATTTGGGTGCAGAGGAAGATTTCCAGTAAATATACTAGTGGGTTCCATGAACAAAGCTATTGTATGTCTAACAGGACTAGGTGATTGACAGCAGTGTTTGCCTATCAGCGAGTTATATCTTATATTTAAAGGCAGATTGGCTGTTACCTGGGATGTGTCATGTCTGTTTTCCCTTTTTATTTGTCTGTGTTGATGGTGGCTGTAGCGCAGCTTTTATTCTGGTGCTGGTGCCCTTCGGTGCTGATACTGGCAGGTTTGTTGGCCTCTCCTGATCTCCTGGCGCATGTGTGTAGACTACTGTCTTGTAAATTACAAGACTAGGAAAGAAAATTACAAGACTTGTCTCTGTCTGGGGCCTGTTGGTTTTCTGCCATGGACCTGGCCAGCAGGTACAGTCAGGTACCTGTAACTGTGAGGGAGAAATCCAGAACTGCTTTTTGCACCCAGTTTGGCCACTTTGAGTGGAACAGGACTCCATTCGGGTTGTGCAATGGCCCAAACACCTTCCAATGGTTGATGGTGCACTTGTTTGGTGATTAGCATTTCCAGTCCCTCCTTTTCATATCAGAATCAGAATGAGCTTTCTTGCCAGGTATGTTTACACATGCAAGGAATTTGTTTTCATGAGAGAAGCTTCCACAGTGCAACAAAATGACAGCGACAGAACAAAAACACTGATAAAACAAAAATTAAAAAATTAAAAATAGAACAAGTAAGGAATAACAATTTACAAATTGACAATTGTATATTGTACAATTTACACTGTTCCTGTGTCTGGTCGTTCAGGTGCTCAGTGCTCTGTAGCGTCGACCAGATGGCAACAGTTCAAAGAGGTAGTGTGTTGGATGTGAGGGGTCCAGAGTGATTTTGCTAGCCCTTTGCTCACTCTGGATGAGTACAGTTCTTGAATAGAAGGGAGGGTTATACCAATGACTCGCTCAGCAGTCTGGGCTACTCTCTATAGTCTTCTGAGGTCAGATTTAGAAGCTGAGCTGAGCCAGACAGTTACTGAAATGCAGAGGTTGGATTCAATGATGGTGGATTAGAATTGTTTCAGCAGCTCCTGTGGCAGGTTGAATTTCCTCAGCTGGCGAAGAAAGTACAACCTCTGCTGGGCCATTTTCACAATGGACTCAATTTGCATGTTCCATTTTGAGTCCTGAGAGATTGTGGTTTCCAGGAACCTGAATGACTCCACTGCAGTCACAGTACTGTTCATGATGGTGAGTGGGGTGAGTGTAAGCAGACTTGGGTGTTTTGTAATAATCTCATGTGAATTATTAGATCCTTCTAAGTTTTCATTCATTTCTCTCTTTACTTCTGTCTGGTATGGGTGCCCCTTTTTATGAGGAGTTGCTTCATTAAGTGATGTCCATGATTTATTGCAGGAGCTGGGGTCCCACAGGTGGATCAATCTTCTTCCTTGTGGTGGTGGTTCTTCTTTATCTTGTGCGGTGCTACACTTTGAGTGTTTGATAGTGTGATCAGAGTGCACAGGTGTGTGTGTGTGGGAAAACGCCCTAGTAAAACCAAAATCTACCTTGATCCCTGGTACTGGGGACCTCAGCCCTGCCAGTATTATTTCAGTTTGCTTTGTTTTACAGATACAACATATTGTTACATATGTATATAAAGTTGGTTTGTATTATTACTTTTCTGTTTGTAATTTATATTCATATTTTTTCTTGTTTTAAGTGGGGTTTTAGTGTTCTTTGTTGATTTTTGTTTGTTTGTTTGTTTTTTTGTCCAGTATTTCAACCAATTTCTGCATTAATAAACATTTGTATTTTTTTTTATGCTTTACTCATGTTTCTTGCCTAATTCTATGAGGGAACCGAACCTGTGTGCTTCATGACAAAATTTCTGAGTGGTTTGAGTATTTTTCCCTTGGTTTAATTCCTACCCATGCCACATATGGCTTGAAGTATATTTTATTTGACTGCTTATTTGCAGTGTTGGGGCTAGTTACTCAAAAAAGTAATATATTACATATTACATATTACTCTCAAAAATAGTAATGCCTTACTTTACTTTATTACTCCCTGGAGAAAGTAACTAGTTATATTACTAGTTATATTACTAGTTACATCTTTTTTTCTTAATTACTCTATGATTGCCTGAGATGCATCAGATGGAGGGAGAACATACAAAGGAGGAGTGTTCTTTAGGGTCTTTATCAGTGGCGGCTCCTGCCAATTCTCTCAGGGGGGGCAAATGTTTGCTCTATTAATGAGGATAGGTCACCCATTCAATTGATAAATTAACGGGTAGTTAAAGATGTAAAGGGAACCGAACTACTATAGTATTAATTAAAAATAAACTGACATTAGGAATCAATCTCTTGCACTCCTTATTTTTCTATATCCGTGTTAACACTATTCAGCAGCATATGAAGACTAACACCAGGATGTGGTTTTTCCAAAAAAAACTTTTTACTTTTCGATTTCAGTTTAATAAGAAATAATTGAAGTCACATAAATCACTGTTTACACAACTCACTTATATTACTGCTCGTCAGTACACCTGTTCTCTAATCAGCGGTTAATTCCATCAGGTGCGTGATTTCACATAGAGCAGCTGTTACTACACAGAGCCGTTATTAACTGAGAAGATGCGCAAATCCAGTTCATTTTCAGCGTTTATTGGCACGGTTGTATGAACATATGGTTCACGCACCTGATGGAATAAACCGCTGATTAGAGAACCGGCTTTACTGAGATGCGCATTAACGAGCGGCCGATCGTGATCGGAGCACTCCTACAAAATAATTACTGAATCTCCACCCGTCGAAACTAGCTTTCTGTTGCTGGGAACCTTCCTCTGAAAAAGAGCTTGCCGTTGTTGACGCTTCCATTTTTCCCCATCTGTCTGAGCGTGCCGCTCTGCTGCCGGCTGTCGACCAATCAGTGATGGTAAATGATACCTCGTGCCAAACCCAGACCAATCACTGTTCCATTCACGCCCTCCTTCCCTTCCCTTCTGTTCTCTGTGTTGTGTGCCTTGTGTGTGATGAAGGTGCTACTGGCAAATGTAACGCAAGTAACTAGCTTGGGAAAACTGTAATAATATTACCATTTTCAGACGAGTAATGCCTTACACTACTAGTTACTGAAAAAAGTAATATTATTACAGTAACGCGTTACTTTGTAACGCGTTACACCCAACACTGCTTATTTGTCATTTTAAAACTATGTCGGAAGTTGGTACAGTAGCCTGGAACAAAAAGTGTCACAGTGTTTTGATAGAATATTAAATTTATATGAGAAAGAATTTTAATATTTGTAATAAAATAAAGACACATTTCACATTTTAAGTATCTATTTTGTGTCTATTTTAACTGCAAATAAGGGTCTGGAAATAGCAAAGTCAACATGTCTTACATCCGAAGTGCTCCTCTTTGTTGTAGCATGATTTTCTTGCTTAAGATGAAAGGTCCACTGCTTCCTTCTGTCACATCTGCTCAAACAAGGACACGACAATTTGTAAAGCTGCTGTAACAAGCCCTTTATGATGTGTACATCCCACTGCCTCTCAACAGAACCTTGCTGGTTGACCCTGAACCTCCCAACATGCATTGTTAAACATTATTATGAGCTGTGGATCATTGGGGACAAAACTAATTGAGTTCTGTGATGCTGGAAGTCACAATGTTATCACACAGACCACTTTTTTTATTTTATTTTTTTATCTTTGATCTGGAGATATGCTTGATGAAGAATGCAGGTACAAATTAAATGTCATAGACATTTAAAAAGAATATGTGTCTATGAATTGTTATTATTGTTTAATATTAATATATATATATATATATATATATATATATATATATATATATATATATATATATATATATATTTTTTTTTTTTTTTTTTTTTTTTTTTTGGTATATCACATATATATATCATTGCTATTTTGTTTATTTTGATTACCACCATTTTCCTCATTTGTAAATCACTTTGGATAAAAGTGTCTGCTAAATGACTAAATGTAGATAGATAACAATCTTTTTTTTTTCAGTGTACATGCAGATTTAAAAAAGTCCTCTTGGCTTGTGTCCTTCACTAACATTGTTAAACTTGGCAATATATGCATATGGACAGGTAATTGGCATCTACCAAATCTAAATAAGTCCCTTGAACTGCCAGATGGCCACATGAGCGCTCTAGAGAACATGCAGGCTATACAGTACATCAGACCACACTTGCTGTGGCACATACTGTAATGATTTTAGGCTTGTATGTGGCTACATGACCACAGAATCCCAAGTAAATCAACAGTTTTTTTGCTGCCGTTTCTTCCAGGGGCATTTTGCAACTCAATAGTGAGTGTTGCAAATGAGTATAGATGATGTTTTCACTATGCTCACTTTGGAGCTGCTTGTAGATGAGTCTGTTTTAGAAAAAACATTACTTGCAGCTGACTAAGGCATCTCTTGTAGGACAGGAATATGATGCTCATCCCCATGCGGACCAGCAAAAGCTTTTTAGTTTGGACAGTTTTGCTGCCTTTCTAGTCTCTTTTCAAGTTTGCAATGCTGCATTTGAATTTATATACTATACCTGTGAGTTATGGGTAATGTCAGCCTCAGACATCACTCCCACGCACCATTGGGTAGACATCTGATGCATATGGGACACAAAAGTGGGAACACTTTAGAAGTCTCAAAGTCGTCATCGGATTGGTTGATTTATACAGGATTTCCAGGAGATGTTTGTCAGTTTCTTTAATGTTCTGCCTGGAAATAAAATATTGTGGCGCCAAACCCCCTCATGAAAGAAAAAAGCTGTTGAACTATGATGACAAGCGCTTATCAGGATCAACTAAATGCTGGCTATTCAAAAGTATGTCAAATATTTAAAGTTCGCAGCATAGAATATTTAAAATTTTTCAGAGAGTTTTACACACCTATCAGAGACAAACTGTGATTGGTTGTTCGACATGTAAGTCGAACGGCCTCATGGGCGGGCCTTGGCTGATAAAAGCTGCCACAGATTCCAGACCTTCAACCAATCAGTCTGAAGGTCTGGCTATGCGAGACTAAGTTATGTGTGACAAATCCAATAATTAGAATCAGGGCCTATGTACTTTGTCCATGCAAGCAGTATAGATTTTTTATTTTATTTTATTTTAATTCAAAGACAAAAGATAATCATATTTATTATAATATATATATATATATATATATATATATATATATATATATATATATATATATATATATATATATATATATATATATATATATTAGTATTCATATTTATTATGGCAATTCATTAAAATAATAATTTTATGATATAACATTATCTGAGGTTACATAAACCCAGAGGTGTCAAGTAACGAAGTACAAATACTTCGTTACTGTACTTAAGTAGAAATTTGGGGTATCTATACTTTACTTGAGTAATTATTTTTCAGCCGACTTTTTACTTCTACTCCTTACATTTTCACGCAAGTATCTGTACTTTCTACTCCTTACATTTAAAAAAAATAGCTTCGTTACTGCTATTTCATACCGGATTGTTATCGTTCAGAGAGAGAGAAAGAAAAAAACCCTATCCAGATAAATCGCGCCATCAGGATGGAGTGAATTTGATTGTGGTTGGATGAGAAGTATAAACATATACCATTCCGACACCCTATTGGTCCATACGCGATCCATCACAACTGCACATGACACAAGTCACATCACACTGCATAGACAGTTTTGGGTTCGTTTATCAAAAAATATATTTCTTAAAAGTAGGTTGGAACCAGTAGTATCCGATCGCCTCAGAGTCAGTCCGCTTAAATTTCAAATGAAACCGGCGTCAGTCCGGTCTCCTCCCGTCTTTCAGCGCGCTCTTCAATCCGCGGACCGCGGTGGAGCAGCGCGAGCTCAAACAGAGACAGAGGACACAAGGTGTGTGTTCACCGATAGATTGTTAGAATATCTGTATCTGTGAAGTTCTTTGTCATAAATACAGTTTACAAAAGGTCACGATCAGTCGGTTTCTCATCTAGTGTAAAGTTTTCGCTTGTCACCGCTAATCACGAAACAGCTGTTTCCTTACACTTATTTAAATATACTTCATTTAATCATACGTACATACACTACTGTGCAAAAGTCTTAGGCAGTATTTTCACTTAAAAGAATGGTGTTCGGCCAGTTATTTATATATTTTGCTGTAGAGTCACTGTCAGTATAAAATATCAGTTTACATTTCCAAACATTCATTTTGCCATCGTCAAACTGCTTGTGCATTCAAAATCGCACTAGATTATTATTAAAATTAATGGCAAATTACTGTCCTACTGACACATTGCAGCAAAAGATATAAATAACTGGCTTAAAACCCTTTTTTGGGGTGAAAACACTATTCTTTCTTTTCCATAAGACTTTTTGCACAGTACTGTATTTTAAAAACGACATTGTTGCTACTTTATAAAGAATGAGCATACAGTCATTCACAGAACTGATTTAAGACAGTGACAGACAGCACTCATCTTAACTAAATATCAGAGTGAGTGACAGAGATACAGTAGAAACATTATGTGTGGTTTTGTATTAAATAATGACCCAGATTGTGAAATACATTTATTAGCCTTAGATTAAGGGAAGCACAACTTGGGAAATGAGAGCATCCAAGGTGAAAGCTATGGATTTATTTTAAATATTTGTAATGTTCTTTAATGTTATCCATAGTTTTTTTTGTAGTTCTTTTTTTTTTTTTTAAGTATCGGTTCAGGCACGTTGAGGCGCCAGTACCATTTTAAAAGTATCGAAAAGGCACTGGACCCTACTTAAAAGTTATTATTTATTTCTCACTACTGGCTCATTTGCCAAATGGGTGCTTTCTCTTCGTCCTCTACAAATTAAGCTACTGTAGGTAGTTGGGTAGTGAGATGTTTTAATAAATTATCGTTTGCGATTAATGACGCAAATGACAATGTTGTGATATCTAGGCTATAGAGCATCACAGTCCCACCCATAGCTGGTGCCGGAACTAAAAATTCAATGCAATTTCTGCATTGACATTTGGGGTATAAGCCATTAAAACGTAACCATACATGGTAGACTTAAAACCAGCTACGGCTGTACTAAGCAACAGTATATGCTCATATAAACGTAAAAAGTTCATGGGGCACTAACCTTGTTTTGATCTAAATGCCTTTTATTCGCTATGTCTTGGCTAAGTACTTCATTACCCACAATCCTGAACAATCCCACAATCCCACAGTGATGCATCTGATTGGTGGAGCTCGTATAACCGTCTGGTTAAACCCCTCGAAGGTCCGTGAAGACTGAAGATCATTAATAAAAAAATAAAATAAAATAAAAACCTGTATTGCGTTTTTGCACGGTAGACTTATCAGTGCAATCATGATCTCCTTGGCTGCCATTGAGAGTTTTGCAGGGAGCTTGGTAACTTTAGTTAGCATTATCGTCCACTTTAGCTAGGCTACTGTAGCCTCCATATGAAATGAGTCATATCAAGCATTTTATAATGCCACTGTCAAAACAATATTTAGCCTAGACATACCTTTTTGTGCATTTACTGAACATTTGTGTAATGGCAACGACATGTGTTGACAACTGAGCAGTGATTGCAGTCAGATACAAAGCACTGCACCATTGCTGACGTTATCGTTAACCACTTTCACACACGCACACAATATAAAATACACGATGATAAAATAAAAATCAATACACAATACATATATAAAACACTATTTATTTACACGATTAATACTGAAAACTGCTATTACTGCACATTCACTATATAAAATAAAATTCACTGGAGGAAAAAGTTCGCGCGAGCGGCCGTCATCAGATTTGGATGTCGCTCAAAAGGCTCGTTGCCTCGTTCGCAGTTGTGGCTTCAGTCGAATTCAATGGGGCGCGGTGGTTTATGGGATGAGTAGTTCCTGCGCTCGAAATGAAAATATGTACACAGTCTTGTACCTTTGACTTTTTTTGGATTTTGTCTTAATTTTTTCACTTGAAATTATATGTTATATGCTTATGAGTTCAGCCGTAGCTGGTTATCCTCACACATGCTCTAAAACTCTTTAGATACGGATTTTTCCGAAAGTGAATGGGAGAAATAAATGGGAAATTTACTTCCGGCACCAGAGCTCTCTCGGGCTGTGGGTGGGACTGTGAAGCTCTATATCAACTTTGTAACTCGTTACCCTCCGAACACTGGACATAGCAGACGTATGTACCGAATACAAGAAGCTATCAATCAAGAAGGTATCAGGATTATGAGTTATTTTTCATTTTTAGTTTTTGAATAATCACTTAGATTAATCATTCATTTTGACAGCACTATAATGTTTATTGTAAATAGTCAACCACACAAGAGTAATTGTTTTTAGCCTGCACCAATGTTCTTGTCCATTGCCCTCACAGAGTCCTGCAGCTAAGCTTGGATGTACATTTACATTCCATTCAAGGTTATTGATGACATGTCTCTGAAGTTTGACTTTTTGCACCATAACAATACTTATTGGCAACTAGTCATCATATCTCTAGCTCTTTAATGTATTTGCATTGTACTAAAATGAGTTCATTTTCAATGGGCATATATGTGGCTGAAACAGGTAGCCTAGTGCCTCCCAAATTTTTCAACATGAACATTTTAATATAACATTATAGTCATTATGGCCTTTAGAAAAATGTTTTTTGAGGAGGTGGGGTAGTGCACAATAGGCCCTTGTGGCACGGCCCAAGCTTTTGTTCTTAATGGCATTTTTTTTCCTTACATTACTTTTACTTTTATACTTTAAGTAGTTTTTTAAAACAGTACTTTTACACTTTTACTTGAGTAAAAAGCTTGAGTTGATACTTCAACTTCTACAAAAGTCTTTTTAAACCCTAGTATCTATACTTCTACTTGAGTAATGAATGCCAATACTTTTGACACCACTGCATAAACCTGTTTGTATACAAAGAATCTTAACTGTAATTTTATTCCGTTCATATCTACACAAAATAAGTAGTCATACATAATTTCAAATGTTTCTCTGACTACAGATGCTGCATATGTAAGGAGATGCCTATATAATACCTGAGCAAATTAATTGCAGCATGCTGGAGGCTGAGGTGCTATTTATTTATAATATGTTCTATATAAAGGAGAGGTAGAGGTTTCTCCAGTCACGGCTGTAAAGAAGAGCTGAGCTCACAGACGCTGCCTTATCAAGCATTACATGAAAAAATTTAATCGAAAATTAAAAAGAAAAACAGTCAGTTTCCTTCTGAAATACAGTGATATAAAAAAACACCCGCACTGTTATGAGATTTTGAAACGTGCAATACTGAGGTCAGTTTTGATGGATGAAAAACCTCTCTTCAGTGTTTTGAATTTGGATTGAAGTACCCATTTCACCCACTAGCTGTAAATATTACAAACTGCACCTTTAATAATGTGAATTATGTTTTTTTATCATAATTTGTTTGTTTTTTATGTCACAATACAGTCAAGTGTATTATTTGTTGTAAGTAAATTTTGAAGTGTATAGTTTGTACCTTTGTAGTTTCAGATGGTGTGGTTCATCACTGCTAGCTAGGGTTTCAATACACACAGAATAATTTCATTTAAGTACAAACAGAATACATAAAACAGAATTCACTTTAAAGAAGCCAAAAAGACTAGAGTAAGACATACTGTATGCTCAGTCTCCACTGTGACCAAATGGGTCCTGAGAAAAGGCTGTTCTTCCCCAAACATCTGCTTCAGATTGCTCTGACATGCCTGCTGTGAGACTGATAGCTGGTTGTGGCCTCCTCAGCCTTCGACCAAGTACAGTTCACCCGCTTCATCCCTCAGAGGATGGAAGGCTATATAGAAGGCTGACATCACATCAGTCAGAGTTGATAGTGCTACACCTGAACCAGATTGCTTGTGAGATAGTAAACATGAGCTGGGAACATATTCCTGTGAGGCCTTATAGAGGAAAAGTTTGACCTATCAGATGAGAAACAACAACAAAATAAATAAACGAGAGAGACACTGTTTGATGTTTTAGTGATGCCGATTTATGGCAGCTAAATGATTTGCTAAGATTAAAAATAATAAATACAATTAAAAATAAAGGTTTGATTTTCTTTGTGTGTGTGTGTGTGTATTTGTGTGGGGGTGTGTGTGTATTTTGTTTTACAGGGGTTTGTTTGAATAAAGTCCAGTTCAGTCCAAAACACATTCCACTGAACTTTTAATTAGCTTGCACATGGTCTGTGCCAAACTTGTCAAAGTGAATACAGAAACAAGCGGTAATTGGGTTAGCTTATCTGACGTGCCTTTTATTTATTATTTTTTTATTTTGCTTCACATGGCTAATAAGACAAAGACTGTTGACCTTTGTAGTCATTAACAGTATTTTTAAGGTTACTCTGTTTTTCTCACAGTCACTTGAGTCAGTCCGCTGGCTACAGTTAGGACAGGGTGATGTATTTAAAATTTGACATTAATATGACTTTGTTGGTAATATAAAATTAAGCAACATTGTGAATATTCAGGTTATTTTAATGCCACTTTTAAATGTTGATGAAATCTGCTAAAGACTATCCCAGTAGACCTGTTCTTGAATGTTTATCTAGCACAATAGCCTTGAAGGGCACAATTTTATGAAATATCTTATTACTTCATAGTTCTAAATTACTTTATAGAGCACAGATAACAAACATCTAATTTCAGCCATAAAAAGGACAAAAATGTTCAATGTGAAAGGAAGAAGGTTAAGTGAATGCAGTTACCGATGCAGTATAAACTGAATTTGCTGGATATTTTCAGAACAGAGAACAATAGTGTATGTTCTTCAGAATGCATGGGCAGACTTAGGGATAGTTCACCCAAATAATTAAAATAAGCCCATGATTTACCTACTTTTAAGGCATCCTAGGTGTACTGTATATGACTTTCTTCTTTCCTACGAATACAATCAGAGTTATTTTAAAGGGGTCATATGATGCAATTAAAATTTTTCCTTTCTCTCTGGAGGGTAACAAGCTCTTGGTGCATGGACAAGATCTGTAAAGTTGCAAAGACTAAGGTCTCAACTCAAAAGAGAAATTCTTTATCAAAGTTAAGACTCTGCCACGCCCCCTCTAAAATGGCTTATTCAAACACGCCCCTACATATCTACATCACTATGTGGAAATATTTGTGTAATGCTGCCCAAATGTTCACCCAAAGGAAGAAGGCGTGGTTTCAGTAACCGCAGTTAGTGTTGAAGCAGCCATGTCAGGAAGATGGTGAGTGTATCTAGGTGAAAGCAGAAAAAGTACTTTATTTGGCCTTCTGAAAGTAGATGCATTTAGGAATCTTTAAGATTACTTACAACAGAACAGCAACGCATTTTATGGATGACCATTTTGTGAACCTAGGAGAGAAGGTAATTCTGACTTTGCTACAACAAGCACTGTTTTGTTATTAGTTGAAGATTTGCTACTGAATGTTCAAATGCGGAGTTTTGCGCATTGTGACGAGTGGGGCGGGGCAGAGAGAAGTGGGAACAGAGCGAGGCTGGTGGAGTGATTGGATATGAGCGACAACTGCTGGAACCACCGGTCTCGAGTCCCACGGAGGAGATGGAAGGATATAAAACTTGAGCGACGACAGTGAAGGACGAGAAAAGGACTAATTTACAAATAAGTTTTTATTTTGTATGGCAACAATACACTAACTTCAAAGGAAAACATAGGTGTAGTTTAGCTATATGCATCTAGACACTTTTTAGTTCATGAAAGTACACTTTGAAGGATGCTCTCAACACTTGTAAGTTTTCTTTAAGTGAACTTAACACAGGTTCAGAGAAAAAAAGGTACAAAAGCTGTTACTGGGGCAGTACCTTTTCAAATTATATACCTTTGTACCTAAAGAGTCCATACTGTTATCTTAAAGTAACTGCCCGTTACAGCTTTTGTATTTTTTTTTTTTCTGAGAGTGCATTGTCATTTTAATAATTTACTATTAAAATAAATAAATAAATCAGTCAAATACAACATTAGATATGCATAGAGACATACAATAACTTATGGTATTGTATATATCTCTAGCATACATGTGATACAGACTTCTTTTCTTATTTAAAAAAATATATATATATTGGAGAAGACCATGCAGTAAGTTCATCAACAGTGAGTAATTTAGAATATTTTTTGTTCTACAGAAGAAAGAACATCATATTGGCTTAGAATGACATGATCATCATGAACAATTTGTTTAAGTTTGGTGAGGTTATTTCATTTAACTGACTGCCAACATGTTCTTTAGCTCTAATATAAGTTAAACCATTTCAAATATGCATAACATTATTTTTCCCTAATCAGAAATGCCTAATTTCTTTCCAGTTAGCATAATGGTCATTACTAATTTGGCTTTGAATATAAAGATATTCAAATCTTTTTATTAGTACTCTTTGAACATTATGTTTTATTTATAATTAGCTGTCAGTACGTGTAAGATTCTGCCGCGGTTCCATTTTCATTGAGATGCCTCTCTGGTTCCAAAGCAGAAAGTGCTTGAAAGAAACTGACAGTAACTTTAATTAGTACTCTTGTTTGGTGCCTTAGGCAAATCTCCCACCCTGCCTTGCTTGACACTTACTTCATTATGACTCTAGTGTTCCTGCGAGCAATAAGTCGTCAAAGAGCTGAGGGCCAAGGGTTTGGTGTAAGAACAACAAACTGATTTGAGTTTATATCACAAACGTTTTGTATTTTCCATGTCTGAGATGACAGTGTTAGCTTTTGAGTGTTGTATTACCATTTTCTATATTAGTTTCTCTCTCTCTCTTTTTTTTTTTTACGAACAAATGGATGTCCTTAACCTGCAAAGAGTGTTGCAAAGAGCAATGAATATTTTATGAA
Source organism: Carassius auratus (assembly GCF_003368295.1). Classification (NCBI taxonomy): domain Eukaryota; kingdom Metazoa; phylum Chordata; class Actinopteri; order Cypriniformes; family Cyprinidae; genus Carassius; species Carassius auratus. Next base: position 25,519,708 of record NC_039244.1, read on the forward strand.
TCAATGATGCTTTTCGTGTCTGTATTGACAGATTTGCCCAAATGGTGTCGGAATCCGTTACACATACTTAAAGATCTTCAGTAGAGTTTTAATGATAAGTAAAGTTAAAGGTACAATTTGTAAGATATTTGCAGTAAAATATCCAAAAACCACTAGACGAGTGTTATATTTTTTTTTTCAGCTGATTGCTAACAATATCTCTAATGTTTTCAACTACTTGTAAATCATGAGAAAATTCCCATTCTAAACAGTGACAAGCGGGCAGTGCAGTCGCCTGTCAATGATGTTAGTTCCCCTTGGTTACCGCCTTTACTGATGTAGAAACCAAATGAAAACAGTGTTGTGGACAAATGCGGAAGTAACTTCGTGACAAACTTCAACTAGAAAGAGATGCCGATCTCGCTTGTGTTTTACTCGACATGTGAGTTGTTTTGATTCGTATCTTTACAGAAAAGGTATGCTATTATAACGATCAACAAGATTAGTATTATGGGGCATAATCGCCAAACGTGGGGCATCGCGTCTCTAGACCCGCGCGAGAACGCATCTGATCCATCGTCTGATCGCGTCTTTGCATTGACTTTGTGTGTAATCTACTCACGCAAATCGTTCAACTCGCATTAAATCCATGGTTTATCTTTCCATCTGATTGATGGCCGTCAGCGGTTGGGTAGAAGACTACAAATCCCATCATTCCACGCTCCTTCTTAGCATCATCAAACCATGCGATTGTTATTGTTTTGGAAGTGCGCCCGCTAGTGGCAGGTACATCATCTTTGCATACTGTGAATCAAATCATTGACAGATTATATTTAACCAGAAGCTAAATACACATATGAGGGACTAACCAACAACCAAACAAGCAACGTATTCTGCAGTTCCCTTAACTCCCAAAATCCTACTGTTTATCTTAACACCTTGATAAAGTGTGCCACCATTCAAAGGTGTTGGCTGCTTGATAACGTAACATATTAAACTCAGCATGAGGTAGGAACAGCTATTGAAGTATATGCTTCCGCTGAGCCCTGTGGCCCAGCTGCTGCTGTACAGTGAGACTGGCATGCTGAGCAGGCAGGTTGTCATCTCCATTATAACATGTGGTGAAGGCTCAGTGTGGGGAAATGGGTTTGGGTAAGGCCAGAACGACGGGCTTTAATGTCGGGTAAACTCCTATCAATCCCATCCTGACTCTTTCATCACCGCATGACTGCCAAGCCTGAGGGGTCCGTTTCAACTGGGGCCAATCACACAGAACTCTTGCCAGTCATTTGGGATGGATTGAAACACACAGTCTAGGATGTATGCCAACCTAAACCAGACTGTTGACTCCTGTGTTATATAGTTCATAAATATAGATTTTTCTCTGTATTTTTTTTCTGAAATTGTGTTGCAAAACTTTTAGAGGGTTAATAAGCAATATGATTATAGAGCCTGTGTTCAAATCAACTTAAATTTTTTTGTTGTTTGGATTTATTTTGTGATTTTACTGAATTAACTAACTTGACTTGTACTATATGGGCAGTATGAACTTCTCAGAAATGTTTACATGCAACATTTGGGCAATTTCCAAAATATGTCTGGCAGGGTCGTCAATTCCCTGACTCATTCCACCTCAAGGAGAAACCCTAGACTGCTGGACTGAGGCTAAATGTGATAACTAGAAAAACATTTGCACTACCTCGAGTACTTGGCACCACAATTAATCTTTATCAATATATAAATAATACAATGTTTTATTCATATTTCTTAATGCTATACTGTATCAGTAAATTACTCCCAACAATAAGTGCTTTAAGACCTCAGGTATTCCACACTGCTGCTACCATAGCAAAAATCACATGCCATTTTATGATTCGATCATTTGTATAATTATTACTACACTGTAAAAAATAAATTGATAAAACAATTTTTGATCACCAAATAAGCATAAGATAACAATTTCTGAAGGATCATGTAGCACTGAGACTGGAGTAATGATGCTGAAAACACAGCTTTGCTATCACAAAAGTAAATGTCACTTTATGTAATGCAATTTTACATTTATTAAAACAGGAAAAGTTAATTATTTTAGACTGGAAATGTTTGAACAGTAGTTTAATTTTTAGATAGACACAATGTAGACAGTTTGCACTTTAAAGGTCTCTGTGGCAAAATCTTAATATTATCATTTTATGTGTGTTTTAAACATTAACCTCACTAAATGTTATTATATTACAAAACTTTTTTTTCTCTCTAGTAAGAACAATGAGCTGGTATCAAAAACCCTTTATTTGATGATGTTTACATCTTTTTATCAATATATTTATGATCAATAATCAGTGCAAATAACCTATGTTGCATTGTCATGTAGATGCTATTTCAATCATTTCACTTTCATTCTTTCTACCTCTTTTTTTATTTTTTGCTTATGTCTTCATGTATATTTTCCTCTCAGTCACTAATCCACAGCATTGTTGTCTGTACCCTAAATGAACAATCCAGTTAGTTAGTGTTCATATTTTATGTCATTTAACAACACTGGAATCATTGAGGTACTGTAGTTATTCGAACTCCCATCCTTTAATAAGGGTAATGATTAAGGGCTAGATTTAGCATACCAACGTGGGAGCAACTTGATTAAATAGCAGCCATCGTGAATTACCAGCACTAGATTAGCAGGGAGGTCTGTATGTGCTCATCTAGTATCCTCAACCACACAATTATACACAGAACACACTAATTACTCATCCACACTCTACAGACTCCCATGATGTCATTGAGTTCACTGTGATATGCACTAGGAACTTAATCTATTGAAATATAAACTTTTAGTTACTGGGTGAAGTGAGGATGTTTAATGTTCTTAATTATTTCTTAATGATTATCCCTCAGGCTATTGAGTCACTCAGAGCACCATAAATGCATGTGTGCGAGTGTGTTCCTATCGTTGTGTGTGTGTGTGTGTGTGTGTGTGTGTGTGTGTGTGTTGCACCATGGAGTTCTGAAAAAAGCTAAAGATAAACAAAATATAAAAAAGGTTACAAGTCTAAAACCATAAAACCATGCCAAATGCACATGACAAATGTAACAATTTAGTGTCAGTCTCAGTCAAAAGTGGAAACACTTTAGAGTGTCGAAGTCGTCATCAGATTGGTTGAATTCTACAGGATTTCCATGAGACATGTCACATTCTTTAACGTTCTGCCAAGAAACAAAGATACCATGGGGCTAAACCTCCTTACAAAAGAAGAAAGACTTCGTGTTTACAACTGTGACGATGAGCGCTTATCAGGATCAACTAAAGTTTGACTATTAAAGTGACATACAGCCAAGTATGGTGACCCATACTCAGAATTTGTCCTCGGCATTTAACCCATCCAAAGCACGCACACGCACATGGAGCAGTGGGCAGCCATTTATGCTACGACACCCAGGTATCAGTTGTGGTTCAGTGCCTTGCTCATGAGCACCTCAGTTATGGTACTGAGGGTGGAGAGCGAACTGTACATTCACTCCCCCCACCTACAATTCCTGCCAGCCCGAAACTCAAACTCAAACAAAGAATCTCTAACCATTAGGCCAAATTACGCTATTAATGAAATAAAACTAAATGTACATAAAGACAGTACACTTTCATTATTGTTTCTTAACACACTTAAAGGGATAGTTCACCCAAAAATGAAAATTACCTCATGATTTATTCACCCTCAAGCCATCCTAGGTGTATATGACTTTCTCCATTCAGACAAATACAATCAGAATTACGTTAAACAATGTCCTGACTCTTCCAAGCTTTATGGCAGTGAATGGTGATTTAAGATTTTGAAGCAAAATAATGTGCATCCATCTATCATAAAAGTGCCTCACATTGGGGGGTCAATAAAAGCCTGTTATTAAAACCCCTTACTAGTAACCCCCCTTTTTTGGCATGGAGACCGAAATTACATACCCAAAATAAAAAGGTTTCTGCTCATGATTCTTTCTGACTAGATACATAATCAACCTTTGTTCACAAAGCTGACACTTTAAAGTTTACTGTTCAGGAATCAGAATCACTCAGACTGTTATGATAATAGAGATATATAAGCTCAAACATAAAAACAAAAATAAAAATATTAAAAACATATGTTTTAAATGTATTTAAAAAAATGTTGATGTAGGAAATGAGTTTGAAAACACAGTGTAGCTAAGGCCACAAGTCTTCCAAGACTTCATAAAAAAATTCATAATCGAATCTGTAAAACTGTGAATTTTATGAAATATTTTCTAAGGCCATGTCATGTGTGTTTTTAGAGAAGGCTAATCAGATTGATTCATGGCCCTTGTCATCTCTGTAAGATCTCACATGTAAACATTCCTGTGCTCTTTGTGTATGTTTCACTGTTGAAAACTGCCCGAATCATGATTGTTCTCACCAAACGGTTCTTTCACACCTCCGCCAAGTATGACACATTATCCGCATTATTCTTTTATCATTATTCTTTTGTTTTTATTCCACCTTTATTAGCCTTGATTGTGGTTTTTCAGGCTTTACAAAGCAACAAAGCAGCGATCTCACTTCAGTCTCTCTTTGCATTTAGCCCTTATTTATCAAAAGTCTTACTATAAAAATACAACAAAACATTTTCTTACGACCTTACGTGAATTATTGAGACAAAAATGCATTATGAAGAAGAAAAGCACCTGCTATTAGTAGCATTGGTGCTAACGTTAGCATCAAGCTACATCTGACAATTTATGAAATTATTAGTACACTTTTACGCAAAACTCACTTTAAACCCCGATCGAGTGTTTATAATAACTTCGTTTAGCGATCGGGGTGGAATTTGGTCGTCTACTGTTGTAAAAATATGTTATTTGTAGCCTTTTTCATCGCTGCACAAGTTAGCATTTCCGATGTACATTTTCGATTTTTTTTATAAAAACGTCCCAGATCTCAAGAAATTCTCATACCAAGCTTTACTATCGTAATCGCAGGTTTATTATTCGGATATTTTGTGTGTACAGAGGTGTTTCAGTGTTGTTTTGGCCAGATAACTACCAGGAAGTGTGCAGGAAGCATGTGACACGATGGGGCGGTGTCCAGATATGAAACTCTAAGATTGACGTTTGAAAGACCCAATCAGAGTCTGAGTCACACACCGCACGAGCTGTGACTACTGCACGCACACACAGATCGCTGGGAGAGGCTGTTTATCATCTGATCGCGTAAATCCGTGGAAAATGAATAGAAATGACGATTCTGTCTGAAGAAATATGAAGTAAACATCAGTAAATATATCCATATATCTCCGCAGATATGCATCTTTGGTCTATAAATCCTTATTGACGCTGTTCAGTGAGTCTATGTGAACACAAATAAACCGCTCTTGACGTGACTGAATATGAGTGAGTTGTGAATTTCTATTCAAAATGTGGCATAATACGGATTTATTATTTTGCACTCCTGACATAAATCACTAAATATCTGTCACTGCAACAATGTTTTATCAAAATATTGGTCAAATATCGAAGCTTGAGTCTTTAAACTTTCCATTGATGCACAGTTTGTCCAGATGAAGTAAGACAGTGATGTTTAATGTGCTGTGAAAGTGAAACAATAATAAACTGGGGCCGTCAGCGATGTTTGCACGTAAAGGGGTTAAAAGTGATGCATTTGTGGAAGAAAGATATCCAAATTTAAAACTTTATAAACCATAATAACTGTTTTTTGGCTCACATTTAACAAAAACCCACCAATTCACTTTCAACCAATTAGAATACTTCATAAGACCAAAAAAAAATAAAAAAAATAAAAAAAAATACAAAATGGTCCGAGTTGGCCAATAAAACGCCACAAGCAGGACCTGCTCCTCGTCCTCCCTGAAGACTAACTGGGGGAAACACATTCTTTCGAAGGCCCCATGGCCAGCTGAGTGCCAAATGGACCGTCTGGGGATGGAAGATCCATTCTCCAGGGAGCGCAACTCATGACAGCTCATCAACCATACAGTTGTGGAGATCCGGAATATGAAGACCACGAAGTGACCTCAGATGTTTCTGACTCTAGAGGAGGAGGTGGCGGGGAAGTTGCGACGTGACAGGAGCATAGACCACCTTGTCAGTTGATGTACGCAATAGTCTCAGTGTTGTCAGTTGTTGTTGGTAGGCAGTTGATGTGCCAGTGCCGATCGGGGACTGTCCAAACCCCCGACCCTGTGTGCTCATTGTATGTGGCCCCCTTGCCAGTGGTGGAAGCATGTAAACCACAGCATGCCTGCAGACCTGTTCCAGGGGCACCCCTGCCTGGTGAAACGCAATGTCTAAATCCAACTCCACACCGAGGAAAGAGATCCTCCGCATCTAGGACAGTTTGCTCTTTTCCCAGTTGACCCAAAGGCCCAACTGGCTGAGGTGTGAGAGCACCAAGTCCCTGTGATTGCACAACTGATCCTGAGAAGGAGCTTTTTCTTTTGTATGATCCAGTCGTAGAGGTAGTTAAGAATGCAATTGCCCCGCACTCTCAGGGGAACACAGGCTGCCTCCAAGGACAAGGACAGCCTGAAGGGCAGGCCCTTGTACTGATATGCTCATCCTACAAATGCAAACCAAAGCAATGATCTGTGGTGCAGAAGCATTAACACATGAAAGTATGCATGCATCAGGTCAATTGCTGCAAACCAATCTCTGGGATGGATGCTCTTGAAGATGCGTTTCTACATCAATATCTTGAACTGTAATTAGGGCCCGGTTTAAGACATGCAGGTCAAAGATCGGTCATAACCCATTTTCTTCCTTGGCTATAATGAAGTAGGGTCTGTAAAACCCCATCTTCATACTGGCTGGAGGGACCAGCTCTATTGCATCCTTCGCCAGTAGAAGTCTGATTGAGGTACACAAGACAGGAGCATCAGTCACATTCAATGATGTGAAGCAGATGCTGCTAAACCTGGGGGGATGACAGGTGTACTGAATCGAGGCTGGAACAAGGCAGCAAGGTGGAACGCAGGGACCTGGTCTGTGGGCGGACCGAAGAGGGGTTTGAGTGTGTGGTGCAATGCTTAACTGTTTCCACTGTTTGGCAGAGGGTGCATGAGTTGGGACTTTGTTGATGCTCTCAAACTACCTGCTGCTGCCTGCTGGTGAGAGAGGAGGATGAGTGTGGTCCAGTGTTGGTCTTTCTGTGACACTCTATGTACTCTAGGGACTGCTCATCTGTCGAGATTTGTGGAGACCGTATTCTCCATCTAGCCCTCCTCTAGGGAAGAGAGAGGTGCCTTCACCATCCCCCAAAGATCAGTTCCTTGTATCTTCGGGGTCACCAATCCCTGGGCCTCTTGCTTACAGAGGCTTGGACAGGAGGAGCGGCCTGCCTACACCCAGCTCCATGGCGCCGCTTGCTTGAGGCTGCTAGGGATGCAATTCAGGAGTGGGGGTGGATGCAGGGAGCTGCCTTTGGTGATTAGCAGTCTGGGGTTCTGCAGCTTGCGAGAGGGTAAAGGACATGCAGAGTCACCTCAGTCTGCCCCTGTGCAGTTAAGAACTGCTGGGCCCTGTTCTCGTCTCTGTCGCTGAAGAGGCCGGTCTGGGACATAGGAAACTTGTTGGCATCCCTCATGTAGACCAGACACAGCCAAATGTGACTCTCCTGGACCACAAGTGTGGACATCACCTGATGCAGAGAACTTGCAGGGACCTTTGTTGCTCGGAGCACAAAGTCAGTTTCCAGATCATGGCCAACCTTGTGGAGGTCCCCCAGTGCTTTAGCCTCAAGAACCTGCAGTAATGCCGTAGAATGTAAGGCGGAGGCAGCTTCCCCACTGCCCATAAAAGCATCATTGGACAGACCAGACAAGCATCTACAAACTTTCCGCGGCCTGGTAAGCCCCTCATGCACATCCTTGAAGAATGGCACCAGGGCAGGGCACTGAGAATCAGCGCCGGCCACCCTGAAGAACCAATTGTCCAACATTGAGGGCTCGGGACACGGTGGAGATTTCCACTCAAGCACTGCCCTCACAGCGGCCCGGAAAAGCATAGCCGTCATTTCCGGATATGATCCAGGCATTGCTATAGTCCTGGAGGGCAGCAGCAAAACCAACAACAGAGCTTCGCCCTTTTTGACACAATAGAACTTGGCCAGCAACTCCGAGATTGTCATCTTCCCACAACGAGAACATGACTCATCTATGAATGCCACCCCATAATTCTTAATGCCCAGACATGTGAGGCAGTAATCGTGACCATCACCCAATGCCAGATAACAACCACATCCAGAAACACATGGGTGATACGTTGTCTATAGCAAGACACAACCTTATCTTTAAAAAGCATTTTCTCATTATTATTATTATTTTTTAAAGCAAATCCATGAATGCTTGTTTAAGGAGAAAAAAAATCTCTTTCATGCAGAAGCGCACAGGGGAGTTGGCCGTCTGTGACACAAACAAGGGGTACTGCAGTCTGATGTGTGCAACCCACTCGACAAAGGAAACCACTGCCAATGAAGCACCGTACCACCAACACCAAGAGCTCCAAAGAGCATGCTGAACTTGTTCATTTTTCTCCTCTCAGTACAGTAGTCAGAAGAAAAATGATGTGATCGCTCGGCTCTGAAGTGAAAAGCTGTTTTTTTTTATGCTCAAGCTGTGATCAGCTAGATGTAATCATCGCAGTGGAGATCCCAATTCGTCAGTCATTACCGACATGACGTCAAGAGTGACTGACTGAAAAGGGTACTAAGTCTTGTTTACAACAAAGGAGAACTGATCTCCTCTAGGCTTATATCATAATCATTAAATCAAAACATACATGTACTCCTAGTTCCTGACCGGTTTTTGTTTTACATTCTCCTCTGCTCTTCCATGTTCTGCACTTCCGTGCTTCCGTGCACACCAGAGCCAGGACATTTTTTGATATAACTTCAGTTGTATTCATCTAAACGAAGTAAACAATATACACCAATGGATTTAATATCATTATGTTTTAACAATCTTTTGTCATTCTAAATTTTAACTTTAACATTATAAATGTGTGATTACAGATATATTTTAAAACATTGCATTTAAGTGTCGATATAAATCCCATTAAAGTATTTTAGTTTTTAATAAAAAACAAATGCTTGTCATTACAATTTAAAGCATTTGTTTTTTTTTAAGTGGAAAAAAATAGCACAAGGCTGGGTGGACGCTTTCCACTGGTATGATATATTAAGATGCACATACAGTATCATCTAAAGGTGCTAGAAAGCCACTGTTCTGCAGCCTGTGATAATGTCCCAAAAGGAGAGTGTTTGTAGGATGCAATTATCTTCCAACTGTTTTGTTGGTTTTAAAATTGATCCTTTGAAAAGACATAAGTCCCTTCAGCTGCCATTACCTCTCCCACACTCAGAGTCAGTTTTAAAACATTGCATTTAAGTGTCGATATAAATCCCATTAAAGTATTTTAGTTTTTAATAAAAAACAAATGCTTGTCATTACAATTTAAAGCATTTGTTTTTTTTTAAGTGGAAAAAAATAGCACAAGGCTGGGTGGACGCTTTCCACTGGTATGATATATTAAGATGCACATACAGTATCATCTAAAGGTGCTAGAAAGCCACTGTTCTGCAGCCTGTGATAATGTCCCAAAAGGAGAGTGTTTGTAGGATGCAATTATCTTCCAACTGTTTTGTTGGTTTTAAAATTGATCCTTTGAAAAGACATAAGTCCCTTCAGCTGCCATTACCTCTCCCACACTCAGAGTCAGTTTTATTAACACATGAGTTAGAACTGATCATTTTGCTTCTCTTTTACTCACCATATCACTCTCAAATCCATACTTTGGATCTGTTTTATTTTTTATGTTTTTATTTTTTTAATGAATATATTACCATAAATTTAGTCAAATCCACACATGGATGTCACTTTAATGAGGCCACATTACCATTTCAGACAGAGCAGACGCTGGTTTTATCTTCTGTTCATGGAGATACGCTGCCTCAAAGAGAATGGCAGAAGCGAGTAGAGGCTCTGTCATTCTCAATAAAGCGTAATGGTACAGTGTTTATCAGGGATGGTGATTTCCTCTGCCGGTTGTTAGCCTTGCAAACAGAATCCACATCTCACACTTTTGTCGATGAACACTGAAGTCAGCTACTATGGGCTTTCGTGCCACGGTTAGCTGCTTGTATGCTGCATGCATGTGGCAGCATTTGAGACTACAGTGTACTGGAAACAGCAGATTCGAGTTGACCCAGGTTACTGAACACAGGTTAAATCAGGTGAATGTGAGTTACCCAAAACAGATTTTTCATGTCAATTTAAGGCTCTTGTTGTACAAAGCCATTTTTAACTATTTTCAGGGTCATCAAATCAAATCAAGAGAGGGTCTGGATCTGGCCTTTTATTTACATGACATAGTGTTTTGTCTCTCAAATCTCTCTCTCTCTCTCTCTCTCTCTCTCTCTCTCTCTTCAAACAAATTACATAAAATACACATAATTTAAAATAAAAATTTTGATTGTATTTATACTATTGGTTTGAAGTGGTAAATCATCCGAAATATATATTCTGTCATTTACATTTACATTTACTCAATTGCTCTTTATTAGTGAAAATACCGTTTTTTTCTCTCAACGGAATGCTGTTGGGAGCTAGGCCTAATTTCACAATTCTCCATGAATAATGAATCAGATGTTTCCTAATCAAGCTATTGTATAGAATCAGAAGACATTTTTATCAATATGTTGATTTTTTTAATTCTTTTTTTAAGACTGAAAGCCTTAGCACTAATTCCGTGTATATGAAAAAAGTGTCCTGCTCATTCTTCAAAACATATATTTTTCCTTATTCCTTTTGTATGTCCTAGTCCATTGGAATATTTCTAATTTATCTCACTACATGTTATTTATAAAATTATGGAGGAAAAAAATCCTAGATCATCTTCAAAATTTTCAACTGAGGCAAATGTCATTAGGAGACGTGCGAGTTGTGACAGATGCTGACACAGTGTTTTGTTTCTCATAGCTCTCTTTCAGAGGACTAGTGCCGTGAAATACCATTTCCATAACTGATGTCACCCATATGTGTAATTTCACAGATGGTATGCATAGATCAATGACGAGGTCTGTGACTAGTCTCAGATTAGAGAGTATTGAAAAATGGGACACCTGCACTGGACTCTGTGAGTAAAGTGAGCAAAATATATATATATATATATATATATATATATATATATATATATATATATATATATATATATATATATATATATATATAAAGATTGTGTGTGAAAAAGAGGAAATTAAAGGGAAACTCTTAGTGAGGCATTAAGTAAGCTGGAGTCTAGAGTATTTTAGGATCAGATTAAATTTTTCATCATGGGTCAAAACCTTTCTGAAGGATAAACTAAAAACCCCACTGGCCAGACCGATGGTAAAAGGGCATATATCTGAATAGTTCAGACTGGAATGAAAGCTCTGTCATCATTTTTATGTCAAACCTGTATTAAATGGATTTTACTCCAAAGAATGCTCTTAAAATGACCAAAGAGCACCCTATCTAAAATAGTTTATAAAACCTTTATTCTATATTCAAATGTTTTGAAGTGATAGATTTGTCTGAGGAACAGATACAAATGTTTACCGTTTATGATGAATATTAAAAGTTCAAGGAAAATAAGCTAGATTTTACTTGATGGTTACACCACATGACATACTGTAAGTCATTAAATTACTATGGTATTTATTTTGGCTACTATAGTATATGCCTTTGTTAAATGGGAAAGAGCAGCAGAAACAGAAAAATAAATGATTGTAAAATGTTTTAGAACCTTTCATTTAGAGGGGCATTCTGTAGCTGCATTACCATTGCTGTTCTTTGTGTGGTGTAAACATAATAGGTGTAGACATTGCACTGCTATCTGTCACCATGGTTCAGCAGAAGTATTAAGTAAATTATACTGCTAGTGTGTTTTTGAGAGTGGTCTATGCATAATTAATTCCTTTATAACAAAAAATAAGCAACTTGGGCATCACTCCGTCAATACTCAAGGATTTTCAGTCATTGAATCTTACCACCATGTGTCTACCGTACCAATGTTTGCACTCTTTTTTTTTTTTGTCTTCTCCAGACATTTTCTGAGATACCTTAGACTTCGTAATTCCGCTCAATTTCAGTTCGCTTCCGTACTAAGTCTGAGATACCAAACTCTCTTCCAGATTTCCTACGGCTCCAAATAGCCGGGCTGAAAGCCGTGGCGTAGATGCTAAGCTAAGCGTAAGCACCAAATTTAAGATTGTAGTTTAGGTTAGGGAAATCGAAAATGACCGCGGATATGGAGACACGGGATGCTATTCACTCTGTTGTGGGGAATATTCCCTGCATTGGCCTACCAAAGCCCGAATAAGAGTGTTTAATTCACATTTTGAATGGAGGTGTTGTTGTGGCCCTCCTGCAGGTTTTTGGAAAAGTTTAATTCATCAACTGTTACAGATCGTCACTGAGAAACTGGGGAGGCCAGAGTCTGGCAAGGCAGTCCCTCCAGAAAAACGTGATTATGCGATCGCGTGATTTAATGCATAATCAGCCAAGGGCCGCATATTTATGCGGGGGTCGCATTTTCTCAAATACGCCGCACTTTCGCCGCATAAATTGCCGATTTCAGGAAGAAAAATATGCGGAGGTAGCATGATTTCATAATAATAATAATGTTCGTTGCAAAAAAGTCACATATATCTTAGCAGAAAGTTGAAAAATGTTGTGTTTACTTCACACAAGTAAATCGCCATTATTTTCCAATGGGAACCTTATGAAGTGACGTAATTGCGCGACCTGAACATCATCTGTGAACCCCGCTGTGAAACCAGGGTGAAGGACGCAAATCATTCTCATCTGCCAACAAAAATAAGCGCAAAAAGACAGCGCGAAGCAGTTACCCAGTGTGTTACATGACAGTGGGGGCAAATTATTTTGAGAGAGGGATGAGGATGAGGATGGCGAATGATAGGCCAGTGTTAGAGGCTACGCAGTTAGCTTTCATTTTCACAGTGGACTGTTGTAGTTTCATTCAGAAGTTGATGCACCTCTACAGTTGTAAGATTGTACTTTTTTGTTACAGAATAGTACCAAAACCTTACAGTTGTAAGTATATTAGTAGTATGTAAAATAGTTTACGTTGCAGTAAGAGATTGCACTTTGCAATTCCTGTAAAACAGCATTTTTTTATTACATTTTATTTATTCATTTTTACGGAAGTTGTTGAATATTCCTTTTGTAAAGCTAGAGAACTTGTTTGACTCAATGTTTTGTAAGTTTGAGCCATGTGTTAAGGTCTGAAATAAAACAGAATGAGAACTTAAATATTATGGGATTTAGTTTGCTTGCTTATCATAAGAAGTCATAAGAAATGACTCATTACAGTAAGGTAGTAGCCTAGTGAGAACAGGGTGTGGGGGGGTGACCTTTTTTCTCTTTTTAATCAAAGTTCCCGCAATTTCATCGCATAAGATTGCAAAAATATCCTGCATATTCCATCGCATTTTTCAAGAAAACCTCCCGCAAAATCAAGGATTTTTGCCCTCAACAATCACAAAAATAATCCGTGTTTTTTTCTGGAGGGACTGGCAAGGCGGTAATTGTGATTGTGTCCTCCTTGGTTGCTCTCATTGAGGGTCAGATCAGATTGCGCTCAATGGTTTTGTTGTCGTGGCATACCTGTGTTTACAGTGGAAGTTTGAGGCGGCGGAGGCGGCACATAACATACGTCTTAACCAAACGTTTTGTGATTGGCTTACGGGTGCACCAATGATTTTAAACTTTAGATAAGCGCCCCTCTACGAGATTTGTCAGTTATGCTTTTCCAGATTCTTTCTACGAAGCAAAGCGAAGTAGCAAAGTTTATCAGGCTACCAAACCTGCCCCATGACAGAAAAATTTATGTAAAAGTCTGTTTATGAAAGAAACAATGTCAAAATGTATTATTTACTATATGCATTGCATTTTTGGGGGAAATTACAATCCTCTGCAAAACAGTCATGCTGACAATGCTTCCACTTACTCAGAATCTGATTGTGGAGTCATGAGTCAAAGAAAGAGCTAATGTAAATAGTTAAAATATTATCTAAAATATTTAGTGAATGCCATCTAGCTCTCCTGGCAGAGCAATGACCAAAAGACAGAAATGATCTGCTGTCCACTGCGCTCCATGACAGGAAGAATCATTCACGATGACAGGCAGTGCAAAGCAGAGAACTTCTGTCTATATATAACATGCTCTGGTGTCAATCTCTTGCTTCTGCTGGTGAAGCCTCCCATATAATCCCTCAAAAAATCCCACACACATAGACCACCTCAAGAACAAATGGCTTTTGTCACTCATTTGGCACTCATCAGTTTCCTCATGACAGAATACTTTTTCCTTAATCCTACTGCTTTGCAAAATGTACTGTAACAAGGGAAATATGTGAGTCCTAATGCCATTACTTTTGTTCACACAGTAACGCTCACTCTTATTCCCAGTAGGTCTTTCTAGGGCACAGGAGCCCCCTAAAGTAGTTTTATTTCCTCTACAGAAGTGAGCCAAAGCACTGCCACTAAGCTTCTTATCCCGCTGCCCTGGCCTCACCCCTCAGCTTTCATGATTAGGAGCCAGAGAGGAAGTGAAAGAGAGATGGAGGAAGTTTTTTTAAACTGTTGGAGAGAGGTCCATCTGTTAGAGCTGGAGACAGCAGCCGTCATATGATACTGCGTCGTGGGAGAATTGCCCTCCTCTCTAGAAAATTCAAGGTATTGTTATCTTACCATAAAGTATGGATATCCTAAACCAAGAATATTTTAGTAAAATTTTTCACGATAATATATTTTTCACAAAAAAATGATAGACCACTGTTAAAAATAGGTGTGTCTTTGTTGTAAAACCTAGTGGACTGCATCACAGCATTTTAATCTACATGAAACCTCATAGTAAGTGACTGATTTAGAACAGTCTACATGGGCAGCAACTTTGCATGGAATGCAAAAATAACACTTTGTGGGAGACTCAAGATGTTGGTAAACTAAAAAGCATACATAACACACTCAAGGGACATAAAATATTAGGTATGAAATAATACATTTTAATTATATGTTTTTTTATTTTATTTTTATGCTTTTCAGTATAGACTGAAACAAAGTTTTTGTATTTAAACATTCCCTTCATGCGCCATCTTGAACATTATTTAACTGAGAACAGAACAATGCATTTTGGCATTGTCTTATCTGCACATAATACACAGAGCACAGAACAATAGCACAGAATCAGTTCAGAATCAATCATTAAAAGAATCAGTTCAGTTCAGATGTTCTGTGTGTCAGTCTACTTCACAATGAATCACACATGCGCAGTATCATCAGCTCCTCGGATCTTAAATCGGATGCGTCCGACAGAAATGGTTCTCGGTTCAGTGTACGAATAAATGTCGAAATAATAATTATTTATTATTGTTCTGCGTAGTTTAAAAATATATATATATTTTTTTTATCTTTATCCCAGACATTTATTTTTTAATCAAGAAGAGGATGGGGGGTCAAATGGGGGACCCCCCAAGACCCCCCCCTGGCGTCGCTGGTGCTTGTAATTAACATGTTTTTAAGAGTTTAAAAACATTGCAATCAGTTCTCCTTTTAGAAAGTGTGCTGAAGTGTACTTATTTTAAATTACTTTAAATCTCTTGAGCTGCAAAAGAGCAATGAACTTTTCTTGTTGGTAGAAGTACCTGGCCACATTCTTTTATGTTCTTCCTTCAGTTCCTGATTGCTCTTCAGCTTCAGCATTGTGATCACTGCTGCTCTTCATCTTTGATCAAAATACTTGGTTGGATGGACATATTTATTACTTGGATCTAGATCCCAAAGTCCAAAAGGACATTAGCCTTGTGGTTTTCAACCACTTTCTGTGGAGAACCCCAGTTGGACTTGAGTGTTCTCAGCAAATACCCACAGATGTTCTTGTACTCAGTCCTGCTGACTTCAGTGAGGTAGTCAGTGTTTATGTTGTTTCTGCCTCTTGCATCCTGCATTTAGGAGCTGTATTGTCCCTGGAGATTCCCAATACACTCTCCATCATCTAAATAACATTTGTTAAACATATTTTGGGTAGCATTTTATTTTACATTACGTATACTTCCCTGGTACATACATAGAAAATATCTTATACCTACAGGCAAATGAGTTGAAACACAAGGTACTTACCTTAAGCGTATGTACATGGTAACAAATAAGAAAAATGGCTGTACTTAACAATCGTACATCCATGGTTATTAATTTGTACATACAGACAAGTGTGGGTAAAAACGTGTTTGTTGTTGTTGTTGTTGTTGTTGTTTACTTAAATCAGTCAGTCACATTAAAAATAAGCACTGATTGATTTAAATTAGTATCCTGATCTTTGTGTAACACTGAGCATGCCACAATACGCAACAGCAACACTACCATCCACCTCCTTGAATGAGGGACATGCTTAGCCTAAGGGAGCCGACACATTAAGGCCAGTATTTAAGCTATGGTTTTAGACTAATGAAAAAAAATATATATAAAACTTAAACTTGCTGCTTATGAGATAAATGTTTTAAATATAAACTTATGAATAAAGAAATATGTAAAAATGTGTTTAGAACTTTAATAATAATACTTTTAATATGTAACTAAAATCATTCAGAGGTTTTGTCGAGTCACTGGCTGCTTCCAAAGTCATACAATTACAAATAATTCACAGCAAAAACCTTCTACTAATAGAAACCTTATACTATTCTACTAATTAAAAGTAACTTTTCTTTTACTTGTCAACTAACTCTCATTATTTTCAACCACATTTCATCTAACTCTCTGCTAATAGTATTAGTGAACTGTTAAGTTGGCAGCTGATATAGTTGCAAAGTTACTTACTGTTTATAGTAGAATGTCTAAAGTGGACTATCAAATTAAACTGTTTCCCACATTTCCTCCCGCTGCTATTATGTACTATGACATATCTGATATAAATATACAACACAAAGAGACATTTTTTCGGTCCCACTTTAAATTGTGTCATTAAAACCTATGTACTTACATAGTAACTAAAGGTATACGTAGTGTGTAACTACAGTATAAGTACACATTGGTACAAAGTACCCTGCCTTTAGAGATTAGACTGGCCCCTTCCTTGTTTATTTTTAAGTCCTTGCTAAAAACTGTTTTATTTTCCTACGTGCATTGACTACTGTGATATGTTAGATTTTTTAATAGGTGGTTTTAAATTTTTCTCTGGGCTGTTTTCTGTGTATGTGTAATATTCTTGCTCTTCTGTGAAGCACTTTGGTCAGCCTGGGGGCTATTGTAAATGCACTATTAAAAAAAAAATGTAAATGTAAATTGAATTTAAATAGTATCTACAGCTCTCATATTTCTGTAACTACACATGTAACAACCCTCAGGATGGTTTTTTTTTCACTTCACTAAGAACTTGTGTAACAGGTCTCATATAACTACATTTTGTAACAACAATATTTATAAGAGTAATTGGAACCATTTTATCTAGAGGGTGAAGATGGGTAGGTTTAGGGATATGTAAAGTGGGAGTTAACCCACTTCACCTTTTTGTTTCCCCCAGGAACTGTCCACTTAATATAAAGTGTACATACTATGTACTATAAATAGTATGTAGACAACTAGTGGGACTGATATTTTGAACGGTCTTGGGCCACACAAAACAAGTCCAAATGGTGTCCAAAATAATAACATCAACCACAAAAATCAAAAACATTTTCAGAAACATTTTCAAACTATTGGGCTTTCCTTTACGGTTCTTTTGAAACTGCTCTCTAAACTTTAGGAAAGCAAAGCACTTCAGGAGGTGTTTTTGTGTTGTGTCTCTCGTTTTTTTCTTACCTAGTTGGAATTTGTTAACAGTGTCAGTTGTTTTCGCTAAATGGCATGTTTGTAACCAGAAAATATGTTTTAGTGGGGATTTGTCACTAAGATATAAGTCACTAAGATTTGTGCCAATTATTGGCAGTTATAATTTCATTCCTGGCAGCAGCACACAGCTGGATATATTCGCTTTGATGGAGCATCGGCATATGCCCTGAGGGAACCCACTGCTTTCTGAGCTTTATTGATCATCTGCCGTCGAATCTGCCACTGCCTTTTTTTGCTCGAGTGAGAATGAGAGTTTAGTCAAACTGCACTCTGATAGCTCACCCATTTTGTCATGATTCTGCCTTCATGTCCTGACTTTCCTCTAGTCTTGAGGCAGGATCATGACAGACCCATGTTTTGTGTACAAGCACATGGCCTTGTCTTTGGGCCATGTGCTTGTGTTGTCTCGTTCCCTTGCCCCGCCCCCCTTGTTATCCTAGTTGTCATGATTGCCTTACCTGTGCCACCTCTTGTGTCTTGATTAGTCATCTTATTTTTATCCCCTAGTGCAGACATGGGGACTTGTGACTTGGTGACTTGGACTGGAGTCGACTCGAGTCGCTATTTTTAGGACTTGAGACTTGACTCGGACTTGGAAGTTAAAGACTCGGGACTTGACTTGACTTGAGACACGATGACTTGAATGACTTGAGTGTTAATTACATCATGTTTTCAGTTTGAATATAAAATATATAAATTATTTTTTTAAATAAAGTTGATTACTCAGCTGGAGCGCAGGCTGAGAATAGCGTCCTGACTGGATCAGGACACTATCATCAGTCATGCCCTCTCTACCTTACACACACCACGCCCACTTAAATCAGATATCACATCACATCAACATGTCAGCCTGAGAGGTACCGAGGGTCATCGCTTTTGTCTTCAATAGTTCGCGCCTAAAAACGCGTGGAAAACGCTAGTCGCGCCGCTTTCTACTTCTTTCCAAAGCGCTCGGGCAGAAGTGCTCCTGGGGCGTCTGTCGTTGCTAAGCATCCATGACACGCTCTCTCTCAATGAAAACGCGGAAATTTCAGCAAAGGATAAATGGATTTGCAGCCTACATTGGAAATAACGAACTTGCGCGCACAAAAGACGTGATGTGAACAGCCCCTAATGATCCGCTAGCAGGCCGTCAAAAAAACGCATTCCAGGGGCGGCGCTAGGGTTGGGCTAAGGGTGCATAAGCCCCGAATATTTTGTTACCTTGTCTTTCTCATAGAGCAAAACAATTAATCAGAAAAACAAATGTAGCTGCCGCGATTACCCAGTCATGACAAGAGCATATTACATACATACATACATATATATATATATATATATATATATATATATATATATATATATATATATATATATATATATACAGTACAGAATATAAATATGACGTATTTTTTTTGTTATGTACAGTACAGACCAAAAGTTTGGACACACCTTCTCATTCAAAGAGTTTTCTTTATTTTCATGACTATTGACTATTGTAGAGTCACACTGAAGGCATCAAGGGCTATTTGAGCAAGAAGGAGAGTGATGGGGTGCTGTGCCAGATGACCTGGCCTCCACAGTCACCGGACCTGAACCCAATCGAGATGGTTTAGGGGTGAGCTGGACCGCAGACAGAAGGCAAAAGGGCCAACAAGTGCTAAGCATCTCTCGGGGAACTCCTTCAAGACTGTTGGAAGACCATTTCATGTGACTTCCTCTTGAAGCTCATCAAGAGAATGCCAAGAGTGTGCAAAGCAGTGATCAAAACAAAAAGTGGCTACTTTGAAGAACCAAGAATATTACATATTTTCGGTTGTTTCACACTTTTTTGTTATGTATATAATTCCATATATAATTCCACATGTGTTAATTCATAGTTTTGATGCCTTCAGTGTGAATCTACAATTTTCATAGTCATGAAAATAAAGAAAACTCTTTGAATGAGAAGGTGTGTCCAAACTTTTGGTCTGTACTGTACATAACAAAAAAGTATGAAACAACTGAAAATACGTCATATATATATTCTATACTCTGAGAGAGAGAGTGTGTGTGTGAGAGAGAGAGAGAGAGAGAGAGAGAGAGAGAGAGGAGAAATGTAACAGTTTAATGTTGTATGTAAACTGTGTTTGAGAGAGAGAGAGAGAGAGAGAGAGAGAGAGAGAGAGAGAGAGGTGTTCAGAGAGGAGTCTGTTGGATGTTTAGTTGTTATTTGTTTTATGGACTCAATGTTGAAAATGTAAAACATTTCAAACACTGTTGGCAGAAGTGAAAAATAAATAATTTTAGGAACTTACAATTTTGTTTGATTCCATGATGTATTTTACTGAACATGAGTATTTACAATGCAAATCCAAATTATTTTAATTTACTGACAGTTACTTATATCTTGTCTTTTAACTTTATTAAGATCAGATTCTGCAGGTAAAATAACAATATTAAGGTGACTTGACTTGGACTTGACTTGACATAGCTTGTGACTTGACTTGACTTGACTTGCCCAAGAAAAAAATACTTGGGACTTACTTGAGACTTGAAGGTTAAGACTTGAGACTTACTTGAGACTTGCACATGTGTGACTTGGTCCCATCTCTGCCCTAGTGTGCTCTGTCTTTTGTCGGTTCATTGTTTCTACAGATGTGTTTACATATTAGCTTGTGAGATATTGTATCATTGTTACCCCTTGAAGAAGTCTTTGTATTACCCGTGAGTGTTTATCTATAGTTAGCGTTCTAGTGTTTAGAGTCTTTGTTTATCATGTCTACCCAGTCTTGTTAAGTTATTTAGTCTCTGCCCTAGTCGTTGTTTTCCCCCTTTTGTATTTAATAAACCGTTGTGTTGCACTTCCTGTCTGCAAGTGAGTTCATCCCTTCCCTCCACGTGACAGAATGAACCGACCAACCAAGAACTCAACAGACAGGAGGCCATCCGATCATCAGCAGCGAGTGGAGCCTCTTAGGCACTGCTGGTGGTCATCCCCTACCGACAAGAAGAGGGTCGCCCTCCCATACTCGTCTGAGAGCGAGTGGATCCTGCGGAACTATGCCCGGCTGTGGGAGAGTTTCTCCCAGGAGGAGCTGCAGGTTTCCCCCTCGAGGTCCCCACCGACGGCCAAGCTGCCAGTGATCCCAGAGGGTCGTATCCTGGCCCTTGCCGCACTGGGGGATCAGGTACATCCCTCACCAGATCCTGAGGCATCTCCCACACCCATCAGTCTCCCCAAGAAGCGAGGGAGACGGTTCTCGTGGGAGTCTGCTTCGGAGTCCTCAGAGACGGAGTCAGCCCTGCCTGAGACCGAACTTCCTCAACCAGTCTCAGACCCAGCTGTGACCTCTGCACCGCGGCCAAGGAGAAAGAGGAGGAAGAAGGGGTCTTCCGGTCCTGCGTCTCTGTCCCCTCCTGAGTCGGCGATGCCTCCCGAGTCAGCAGCAGTGAGTGCTGGCGTGCCCGAGCCAGCAGCAGTGAGCGCTGGCATGCCCGAGCCAACAGCAGTGAGCGCTGACGTGCCCGAGCCAGCAGCAGTGAGCGCTGGTGTCCCCGAGCCAGCAGCAGTGAACCTTGACCCCGAACCAGCGACTGAGAGAACTGTGTCCAAGTCAGCAGTTGTGAGGGCTGAGGAGAGAGCCGCGGCCGACTCTGCAGCAGAAGCGGTGTTGCAATCTGTCTCGGCTCGTAAAGAGATGCCTGTTGTCCTTGCTGCCAAGACTCTGTCTGATTATTTGTCACGTCTTGTTCAGATCTTAGAAGTCCCTGCCAGTCCTGTCTTGTCCCCAGACCCTGTCCCCAGAGATCCCGAGCCAGCCGCAGTGAGTGCTGATCCCGAGCCAGCCGCAGTGAGCGCTGATCCCGACATGTTTATCATGTCTACCCAGTCTTGTTAAGTTATTTAGTCTCTGCCCTAGTCGTTGTTTCCCCCCTCGTGGGTTTTGTTTTCCCCTTTTTGTATTTAATAAACCGTTGTGTTGTACTTCCTGTCTGCAAGTAAGTTCATCCCTACCCTCCACATGACACATTTGTTACCTTATCAGAGACACCGCCTGTGTTCACCTATTACCAAGATCAATGAAGCCTAGATGTTGAAAAATTATGATGAATTTTCCTAAAAATAGAATAATCTTATTAGCATCTTATATCGACAAATTTTTTCTCCTTATAAATACAGTTTATGTCTGTTAAAATCGTAACTTGTCTTCACTGCAGTCCAGATTATACATCATGGCCTTAAATTACACATTTCCAAGTGTGCACCACATAAAATTTCATGGTTGGCCATTCAGAAAATGAACACAGACCCATTTTGAAAGCACCGTGTGAGTTTTAATGCTATCTCTAAGGGAGCTCTAAGTATTTTCAACGAGGGCAGGAGTCGTTGCTAATGCATCAGCATAAATGAGGAAACACAACACATTAGCACAGTAAGCTTTCTCCTTCTTGGCGCTACTACATCTGATAATTTTCATTTTGTGCGTCTCAGAGTGTCTGCCTCTGTTTTTCAGCAGCAAATTCACTTTAAATCAGATTTGTCTGGTTGGTACAGTATGTATGGTGGTGTGGCACTTTGATGCATCCCAAAATAGCATTGCCTCCTGTCCCTCCTCATCTAAAATGCCATTACATGCTGGCAATGAGTGTTCAACATTTATAGAAATCTTTCCTTGAGGAAACCTCACTGATCTATTTTTCGGCATGGTTCTGCTTTTATAATTAGCACAAATTAGCATCAACATTTTCCACTTACAACACACATACACTGTAAGCAAGGGAATCAGAGTCACATGATGTTACATATGGCTAGCATGGATGATCTGTTACAATTAGACGTAAAACTTATTTAACACCCATATCAATTCACCCTAATGCCTGGTCTTACGGTTGGCTTTCCTCTTCTTTGGGTTTATTCAATATGCCACACGTTCGAATACGGCAAGGAATTACATACAAGATTGAGGCTCCAGCTGGCTGCTTTGTCTTTAGTGTGATACTCACTTTGACCTGACATGCTGAGACCACTGAGCTGTGTTAATCTCTCCCTGCTCAGATAGGCTAAATTCTAGGCTATTATTAAGCTGGAGATGGCATGGTTGGGTCTGTTTTTATGCTTAGATGTTGTAGTGCACAGAAATCTATAACGTCTGCCTGCAGGGGAAAAGTGCAAACAGGTTGTGGCTAGGGTGAGAGGGGTCTGTGATGATGTTACCTCCCCATTTCTTCATTCTTTCAGCTGTCCTAACAGTCCATTACATTCTTCTTATATCGGATTTGTTGTCTGACCCATACCAGACAGTTATAGAAGTGCATAGAACTAACTTAATAACAACTGAGTAAAACTGTATCATCTGCACCTGTGGAAGGTTGAACTTTTTCATTTAATGAAGATAGTACAACCTGTGTTTGGGGCTTTTTCACAGTGGAGTCAATGTGATAGTCCCACTTCAGGTCATGTGAAATGATGATGCTCAGGAACCTGAATTACCTGAATACTGCAGCCACAGTGCTGTTCATGATGAGGGGAGTGAGTGCAGGGGGGTTTCCTGAAAGACAACAATCATCTGCACAGTTCAGTGCATGTTTAGCTCCAGATTGTTGGGACTGAAAGCCTGCAGTTAATTTAAATACTGAAATAGACTAAGATAATAATAATAATAATAATAATAATAATAATAATAATAATAATAATAATAATAATGAATTGTCAACTAATGTTATTAACTTATACTAATAAATGACAAAAATTTAAAATTCAGTTTTCCAGCAAAAATATATTTAGATTAAATAGTAATCAATAAGTTAGAATTAATTTTAGAGACATTGATAGTTCCTTTATACATTGTCCAAAAAAAAAACAGTTGTCACAAACCGCTATATGTATATATATATATATATATATATATATATATATATATATATATATTAAACCCAACACACAGGGTAACTCCACACTTAGAAGGGAAGAAAGACGCACGTACACAACTGGTCAGCCCAACAAAGGAGGAACGCACAGACTGGAACTAAATACATGACTTGACGAGGCAATTGGGAGGAACACAGGTGAATAAATTGAATAACTAAGGGACAACAAGGACAGGAACAGGAATGACCAAATAAGGACATATGAGGGAGAAACACAACAAAGACCAATCCAATCCTGTTAGCTATACAGTGAGGAAGATTATATGGTCACACTTTATTTTAGGGTCCAATTAACAATATTAACTAACCATTAACTATGACTTTTGCCTCAATTAACTCCTTATTGCTTCTTATTAATAGTTTATAAGGTAGTTGTTAAGTTTAGGGTATTGGGTAGGATTATGCAATGTCATGCATTATATGTACTTTATAAGCACTAATAAACTGCCAATATGATAATAATAGACATGCTAATAAGCAACTAGTTATTAGTGTGAATTGGACCCTATACTAAAGTGTTACCGATTTTATTATTATTTTTAGTATTATTATTCGGTAAGAATTTTTAATGATGTTTTTTTTTCGTCTGGAGTCGAGGGAGTCTGGAGATATTGAGTCCGAGTGGACCATGTTCTCCACCTCCATTGTCGCTGCAGCTGCTCGGAGCTGTGGCCGTAAGGTCTCCGGTGCCTGTCGAGGCGGCAATCCCCGAACCCGGTGGTGGACACCGGAAGTAAGGGATGCTGTCAAGCTGAAGAAGGAGTCCTATCGGGCCTGGATGGCTTGTGGGACTCCGGAGGCAGCTGACAGGTACCGGCAGGCCAAGCGGACTGCAGCCCGGGTAGTCGTGGAGGCAAAAACTCGGGCCTGGGAGGAGTTCGGTGAGGCCATGGAGAAGGACTATCGGTTGGCCTCGAAGAGATTCTGGCAAACTGTTCGACGCCTCAGGAGGGGGAAGCAGTGCCCTACCAACACTGTTTACAGTAGAGATGGGCACCTGTTGACCTCAACTGGGGATATCGTCGGGCGGTGGAAGGAATACTTCGAGGATCTTCTCAATCCCACCGACTTGTGTTCCGTTGAGGAAGCAGTGGCTGGGGACTCGGAGGAGCACTCGTCCATCACCCGGGCTGAAGTCATCGAGGTAGTTAAAAAGCTCCTCGGTGGCAAGGCACCGGGGGTGGACGAGATCCGCCCCGAGTACCTCAAGTCTCTGGATGTTGTGGGGCTGTCTTGGCTGGCACGCCTCTGCAACATCGCATGGCGGTTGGGGACAGTACCTCTGGACTGGCAGACCGGGGTGGTGGTCCCTCTTTTCAAGAAGGGGGACCGGAGAGTGTGTTCCAACTATAGGGGGATCACACTTCTCAGCCTCCCTGGAAAAGTCTATGCCAGGGTACTGGAGAGGAGAATTCGGCCGATAGTGGAACCTCGGATCCAGGAGGAACAGTGTGGTTTTCGTCCCGGTCGTGGAACACTGGACCAGCTCTATACCCTTTCCAGGGTGCTGGAGGGTTCATAGGAGTTTGCCCAACCAGTCCACATGTGTTTTGTGGACTTGGAGAAGGCATTCGACCGTGTTCCTCGCGACATCCTGTGGAGGGTGCTCCGGGAGTATGGGGTCGGCGGCTCCCTACTTAGGGCTGTTCGGTCCCTGTACGACCGGAGCAAGAGCTTGGTTCGCATTGCCGGCAGTAAGTCAGACCTGTTCCCGGTGCATGTTGGACTCCGGCAGGGCTGCCCTTTGTCACCGGTTCTGTTCATAATTTTTATGGACAGAATTTCTAGGCGCAGCCAAGGGCCGGAGAGTGTCCGGTTTGGGGACCATACGATTTCGTCGCTGCTTTTTGCGGATGATGTTGTCGTGTTGGCATCCTCAGACCAGGACCTTCAGTGTGCATTGGGACGGTTTGCAGCCGAGTGTGAATCGGCTGGGATGAGAATCAGCACCTCCAAGTCCGAGGCCATGGTTCTCAGTCGGAAAAGGGTGGATTGCCCACTTCAGGTTGGTGGAGAGTTCCTGCCTCAAGTGGAGGAGTTCAGGTATCTTGGAGTCTTGTTCACGAGTGAGGGAAGGATGGAACGTGAGATTGACAGACGGATCGGTGCAGCTTCTGCAGTAATGCGGTCGCTGTACCGGTCTGTCGTGGTGAAGAAGGAGCTGAGCTGTAAGGCAAAGCTCTCGATTTACCGGTCAATCTACGTTCCTACTCTCACCTATGGTCATGAGCTGTGGGTCATGACCGAAAGGACAAGATCCCGGATACAGGCGGCCGAAATGAGCTTTCTCCGTCGGGTGGCTGGGCGCTCCCTTAGAGATAGGGTGAGAAGCTCGGTCACTCGGGAGGAGTTCAGAGTAGAGCCGTTGCTCCTCCACATCGAGAGGAGCCAGCTGAGGTGGCTCGGGCATCTATTTCGGATGCCTCCTGGACGCCTTCCCAGGGAGGTGTTCCAGGCACGTCTCACCGGGAGGAGGCCCCGGGGAAGACCTAGGACACGCTGGAGGGACTATGTCTCCCGGCTGGCCTGGGAACGCCTCGGGGTCCCCCCGGAAGAGCTGGAGGAAGTGGCTAGGGAGAGGGAAGTCTGGGCGTCTCTGCTTAGACTGTTGCCCCCGCGACCCGGCCCCGGATAAGCGGAAGATGATGGATGGATGGATGGATGGGTTTTTTTTCGATTTTTTTTTTTTTCTCAGGATTCTTTGATTAAAAGTAAACAGCAAATAATAGCGTGTATTTGAAATGTAATACTTTATAACATCATAATTGTCAGCTTTGATTAATTAAATTTCTTTCACTTAAAATACTTCTGATTACAGAAGTTTTTGAGCCCCTCAATCCACACATGGTTGAAACCCAGTGAGCTTTTCTAATCTTCCTTGGAAGTGAGCTCGCTCTGCGTGACGCATGTTGTCAACATCATGTTGCTCTGCACTCATTCAGTACTGATCTTCATCAGAGTGAAATGTTGATCAAAACATGAAGTCAAAGCATCCCAATTTGTTGGCTCGGCACGGAAGCGTCCTGAATCGCAAGCGTTGCTATTGATCAGTGCTGCCATGCTATAGAGTTGCCGGTGTCTCAGAACATCCTGCACCTGAGTCAGCATGTCGATGCATTTGATCTGTGGATGCACCTCAGGTCTTTACTCTCCATTCTTTTAATAGAGATGGAAAACCTAGTCTGCTCTCAAAGGTGAAAATTGGAGATTCAGCACAAAAAGACTCAACAGAGATTTTCAAGCCCTTACTCGAGCTTTATTGCTTAAAAAGTGAAAGATAAAGGGAGAAACTGTGGAAGGGAAATTGGATATTTATTATATTCACCACCAACAAAGTCAAATATTTTAAAGGTTTAAATGTTGCTATTTGGACAGGTTTCTAATTATTTAGAGGTTGCAGAATATTAGCTCTGTGGCTCTTTAGGCATATTATTACATTTCTATCCATGTAAGTTATTAATGTGACTGTGAAGCTCAAAAAAAAAAAAAAAAAAAAAAAAAAAAAAAAATATATATATATATATATATATATATATATATATATATATATATATATATATATTTGAGCTTCACATGAATGAATGAATGAATATGAATCTTGATTGTTGATGTTTTAAAGCTTGGCAAAGGATTCAATGTATTTTTGTGTTGGGACATTTTCAAGTGAAGCAGCTTATTGAAGAAAAAAAAGCAAATCTCCTGTTCCAACACGTACCAAATGTGCTCTAGTCAATTGACATCTGACAGCTGGAGAGGCCATTTGAATAACGCAAACTCATTGTAACAATCAAGAAACCAGTTTGAGATGATTTAAGGTTTGTGGCAATCTGGAAGTAGCAAACAAGATGGATTCATTGTGGTGGAGGAACATGGTCAGCAACAATACTCAGGTAAGCTGTGGTATTTAAGCGATGCTCAGTTGGTACTGAGGAGCCCAATGTGTGCCAAGAAAATATACCTCACACCATTACAGCAGCACCCTGAGCAGCTGGTACAATGCAAAATTCATTCATGCTTTCATGTTGCTAAATGCCAATTCTGACACTAACATCTGAATGTCACAGCAGAAATCGAGACTCATCAGACCAGGCAACCTTTTCCAGTCTTCTATTGTCCAATTTTGGAGAGCCCGTGTGAATTAGCCACAGCTTGTAATAAGTGGTTATTTGAGTTACCTTTCCACCAGCTCAAACCAATCTGTCTGTTCTCCTTTGTCCTCTGGCATCAACAAGGCATTTTCGCCCACAGAATTGCCGCTCACTGGATATTTTCTCTTTTTTGGCCACTTTCTGTAAACCTTAGAAAAGGTTATCAGTGAAAATAACAGCAGATCAGCAGTGTCTGAAATACTCAAAACAGCCCTTCTGGGACCAACAACCATGCCACATTCATAGTCGCTTATAACACCTTACTTCTCCATTTTGATGCTCGGTTTGAACTTCAGCATATCATCTTGACCATGTCTACATGCCTAAATGCACTGAGTTGCTGCCATGTGTTAGCTGATTAGATATAAATGACAGATAACTAGTTAACACTGCTGCCAGAGTGTTTGTAACACAACAGCTGAGGGAGTGACAGCAAATTTGACATCTTTCTCTCTAATAATTTTCTCCTCATTTGTCATAGAAACTCCAATGTGTAAACGGCTTGTGTGTGTGGCCCCTTTAAGACTTTATACCACTTGGGTGTATTGCCTCTTTAAAGGTGGGGTAAGCCATTTTTCAAAAATGCTTAAGAAAGCATGCTGTCAGTGTCACGGTTCGTGAATGCACCGTCTCCAGCTGTAGTCAGGTTACGTCATGTTGATTGTTTCATGTGGGTGTGGTCGCTGATCACTGATCAGCGGCAGGTGCGGCTAGTTCCCACAGACTATTTAACACCCTGTCTTTCGTTTCCTGTTTGTCTGATCGTTGTTTGTAGATCCTGGTGTTTGATGTCGTGTTCGTGTTGTTCCTGCTTTGCCTTGTCGCCGTTCTGTTCGGATCCTGTAGTCACGCTTGGAATACACTCACCACTATTGGATTATCACCGCTGTCATCGTAGCCCTGCCGCACCACATCACGGTCCATGCCCTCACTGGACAGCAACTCCCCACTATCTCTCACAGCATTGAGGAGATCACACTCATCACCTCTGGCAACCACTCCGAAACTATCTCATTTCACATCCTTGACACTCCCCTGGCACCCATTGTCCTCGGGCACCCTTGGCTCCTTCTCCATAACCCCAAAGTAGACTGGTCCTCTAATTCCATCTTTTCTTGGTCTCGAAGGTGTCATGAGTCTTGTTTAGTGTCTGCTTGTCCGTCTGTGTCTGTGTCTGTGTTACAGGAGGAGGCGGTGGATTTATCTAACGTGCCCGCTGAGTACCTCCACCTGAAGGAAGTGTTCAGTAAGTCTCAAGCTGCTTCTCTTCCTCCGCATCGTCCTTACGACTGTGCCATAGAGTTATTGTCAGGTAAGTCTCCGCCTAAAGGCAAACTTTATTCACTTTCTGTGCCAGAGAGGGAGGCTATGGAGAAATATATTTCTGATTCTCTAGCTTCCAAATTCATCCGCCCTTCCTCTTCTCCTGCGGGGGCGGGGTTCTTTTTTGTGGGAAAGAAGGACGGATCACTGCGACCTTGTATTGATTACCGAGAGCTGAACAACATCACGGTAAAGAATACTTATCCTTTGCCGTTGATGTCTTCAGCCTTCGAGAGGTTGCAGGGAGCGTCTATTTTCACAAAACTGGACTTACGCAATGCGTATCATTTGGTTCGGATCAGGGAGGGGGATGAATGGAAGACCGCGTTTAACACCCCCAGAGGGCACTTTGAATATTTGGTCATGCCCTTCGGGCTCTCCAACTCCCCAGGGGTCTTCCAGGCACTCGTCAACGACGTGCTGCTAGATATGATTGATCAGTTCATTTATGTCTACCTGGACGACATATAGATTTTTTCTTCTTCTCTCCAGGAACATGTGCAGCACGTCCGACGAGTGCTTCAGAGGTTGCTAGAGAATGGGCTTTTTGTCAAGGCGGAGAAATGCGAGTTTCATGCACAGTCTATTCCATTTTTGGGGTTTATCGCGTCGACTGAGGGAATACGCATGGATCCCGAGAAGGTTAGGGCTGTGGTAGAATGGCCAAGTCCAGATTCCCGTAAGGCCCTACAGAGGTTTCTGGGGTTCGCTAACTTCTACCGGCGTTTCATTCGCAATTTCAGCCAACTAGCCACGCCTCTGACCGCCTTGACCTCCGCCAGGACTGCTTTCAGGTGGTCAAACACAGCGGAAGCTGCGTTTGCGAAACTGAAGAGCCGTTTCATTTCAGCTCCAATTCTCATTACCCCTGACGCCACACGGCAGTTCGTGGTGGAGGTCGATGCGTCAGAGGTGGGGGTAGGAGCGGTGTTATCCCAACGTTCTCCCTTAGACGACAAGGTCCACCCTTGCACGTATTTTCCTTATCGTCTATCTCCTGCAGAGAGTAATTACGATATTGGTAACAGAGAATTGTTGGCAGTCAAGATGGCATTGGAGGAATGGCGACACTGGTTAGAAGGATCGGGGGTTCCTTTTATAGTATGGACTGACCACAAGAACTTAGAGTACATTAGCACCGCCAAAAGGTTGAACTCCAGGCAGGCTCGATGGGCACTTTTTTTCGGACGTTTTGATTTTACTATTTCGTACCGCCCGGGTTCCAAAAATATCAAACCCGATTCCTTGTCTCGTATTTTTGACCATTCCGAACACCCGTCCACTCCCGAGTGTATTTTTCCTGAGACATTAGTGGTCTCCACTCTCACATGGGAGATCGAATCGAAGGTCAGAACGGCCTTAGAAGGGGTAACGCCTCCGCCCGGGTGCCCACCGAACCGCTTATTTGTGCCGGAGGGATTAAGGTCCAACGTTATCCAGTGGGGACATTGCTCTAATGTGGCTTGCCATCCAGGGGTTAACCGTACTAGATTTTTAGTCAAGCAACGATTCTGATGGCCACTTATGGCTCGCGACATTCACAATTTTGTTTTGGCTTGCTCGGTATGTGCCACTGGTAAGGCTTCCAATCGGTCCCCGGATGGGTTACTCCAACCGCTGCCGGTACCTTCAAGACCCTGGTCCCATATCGCACTAGATTTTATTACCGCCGTCCCGCCCTCCCAGGGCAACACGGTTGTTTTAACCGTGGTGGACCGGTTCTCGAAGGCCGCCCATTTTATTCCTTTGGCCAAGTTGCCCTCAGCCAAGGAGACAGCGTTGACCGTCATAGACCACGTCTTTCGTTTACATGGCCTCCCGATAGACGTGGTTTCTGACAGAGGACCCCAATTTGTGTCTAAATTTTGGCGAGAATTCTGTAAATTACTAGGAGCGACTGTAAGTCTGTCCTCAGGGTTTCACCCCCAGAGCAATGGCCAGACCGAGAGAGCCAACCAAGATTTGGAAAGGGTGTTGCGATGTTTGGTCTCCAAGAATCCTTCCTCCTGGAGCCAACAATTGTCTATGGTGGAGTACGCCCACAATACCTTACCAGTATCGGCTACGGGCCTATCTCCTTTTGAGTGTAGTGTAGGGTACCAGCCACCAATTTTTCCCAGTATGGAATCCGAGGTTGCGGTCCCCTCTGTTCACGCCTTCGTCCAGAGGTGCCACCGCACTTGGACCAGAGCCCGCGAGACTCTACTCCAAGTGGGGGCGCGCACCAAGGCCAAAGCCGATCGCCACCGGTCTAGGCCTCCCGTATACGTCGTGGGTCAAAAGGTGTGGCTTTCTACTAAGAACATTCCTCTCCGTTCCGTTTCTAATAAACTGGCTCCCAAATTTATCGGCCCGTTTACTGTCACCAAGATCATTAGTCCGGTGACAGTCCGCCTCAAACTCCCTCCGACGTACAGGAGAATTCACCCCGCCTTTCATGTATCCAAAATAAAGCCTGTATTTTATTCTCCCATTAATCCGCCTACCCCGGTCCCTCCCCCGCCGCGTCTCGTAGATGGGGAGACCACTTATTTGGTTAATCGTATTCTGGACTCTAGAAGGAGGGGACGCGGATTTCAGTACTTGGTGGACTGGGAGGGTTACGGACCGGAGGAGAGAAGTTGGGTACCTGCTAGGGACATCCTGGATCATTCCCTTATCGATGATTACAATCGACAGGTAAGAGATTCTGGGGACGCCAGGAGGCGTTCTTAGGAGGAGGGGTACTGTCACGGTTCGTGAATGCACCGTCTCCAGCTGTAGTCAGGTTACGTCATGTTGATTGTTTCATGTGGGTGTGGTCGCTGATCACTGATCAGCGGCAGGTGGGGCTAGTTCCCACAGACTATTTAACACCCTGTCTTTCGTTTCCTGTTTGTCTGATCGTTGTTTGTAGATCCTGGTGTTTGATGTCGTGTTCGTGTTGTTCCTGCCTTGCCTTGTCGCCGTTCTGTTCGGATCCTGTAGTCACGCTTGGAATACACTCACCACTATTGGATTATCACCGCTGTCATCGTCGTTCAACGCACCCCACGTCTCAACTCACCAGTCTGTGCTGCCACCGTGGTTCCTGCGTTACTCTCCGACCTTTCATCATCATCATACTTCTAATAAACTTACTCGTACTTGCATTTGTCTCCTGTCCTCCATTAGCGCCGTTACAGTCAGTCAATGCAATCGTATAAATAAATTACTAAACATGTCTTTCAGACCGCAACTAAGCAAGCCAGAAGCCAACCATGGCAAGGAACCCAAACTCCATTAGGTGACAGAAATGGAGAAAAAACCTCGGGGTAAACCGGACTGTGCTGGGGGACTAGTTCTCTTCTGGTCTCCGTAAACAAATACGGTGTATATTGATCGAGGTACATCACACCAGCATTAAGTGGGAGAGAAGAGTTGTATTGTGTCCAGCAGGTTGAAAAACATGAAGATAGATCAGCTCTTTAGCCAGTAATAGATGACTGGCTTATTACTAACCTTAAGCACGATGAACATCCTTTTTGATAAAACTGCATTTGGTCCCAGCTGGTATTGGCACGGCACATTCATATGCATCTGTGACAAAGGGCTCAGCTAGATGCCTAGGTCTTCACTTAGGGCTCGTGCAGTTGCCAAGGTCTTTGCTGAAGTAGCAGATAGTGTACATTATATTCTACATCATCTGAAGCCAGACGGCACACAAAGCTAACACTGAATTCTCATTTATGTCAACCACACCTAGAACAACACATCATTACGCACTGTACCTGAATGTTTGTGTCAGTGTCTCTGTTCACATGTACATGACAGAGCAGTTGGAACATTTTGCTTAATATCTTATTTTTCATTCCAAGAAAGAAAGAGTGCTATAAGAGTTTAAATTGACATTAGAAAGAGTAAATTACCTTTTTTTTTTTCAGTGAATTCTACCTTTAAAGAAAACTATGTCTTCTGAAGTTTGCTTTTAAGGACAAGAGCAATGAGAAAGAACTGAACAACACTGTGTCCTGCAGTTCTGTGTTATTTGTGCCAGTAATAGAGATGGATGGCAGAGGGGTCAGTGTTTGGTTCTACACACACACACACACACACACACACACAAATGCGTACACAAACACTCAGAGCTGATTGTGAGGCCAGCACAGCTCTAAATGTCCCCCAGGGATGGCGTTCTCTCTTTCTCTCTCTCTCTCTTTCTTTCTCTCTCTCTCTCTCTCTCTTCTTTTGCTTAGGTCAATAGTAATCACACCCTATGTGTGTTCTGTGGGTTGGTCATGTGGGCAGTGAGAGTAATGGGGGCACAGCTGTTCAGACGCCCCGCTGTGTTGGTTTTCCAAGCACACTCTGTTTCTCTAACCTCAGTGCCTGTGGCCATCTCATAGGACTGTACTGACAGAAACGACTCCAGCTCTGCTCCAAGACCAAGTGAGATGCCTACATATGCACCATTTTAAGATATAATAGGCATAATCCAGATGCAAAGTTAATGTCAAATTGTAGGCAACTTCATTACGCTGCCACTTAAGACTTTAAGACACTTAAGACAGTCCCATAATCAGTGTTGAGTACTCGAGACTCGGACTCCATCTTCCCGAGTCCACTCGAGTCCCAATCAAAATATTTCATGATTATTACTGTTTGTTAATATTTCTTTAAATTGATGTATGATTGACAAGTTCAATAATTGGTGATTTTCTTGTGACATGAGATGTTAGGATAACGTCAGTGCAGAGGCAGCAGGACTCAGGTCAGGATGTCTCATGAACTTAACACATTAACTTTTTAAAACGTCTGCTACATCTATTATTCAGTTTGAATATAAGAGCCACAAACAGTATGTGTGCAGTAAGTCTCTAAAAAAGAAACGATATGTGATATGTGGCATTTTATATCAAAATACTGTGTACATGCCATGTTAAATTTGATATAGTGTTTGAGTATGGTACCAATTTTATTATTTCCACCAAACATTTTACATACTCTTGAAGATTTCTTTAGGTCTTGTCTCTGACCCAATCACATCTGGACTCGAATGAGCTGGTCTCGACTACAACACTGCCCATAATGCATGTAAATACAAGATGATGGATAAAATGTTGATTACAAATATACGGATAACACATTAATAAAAAATGTAAAAAAGAAAGAAAAAAGGTTAAAAAGATAATTTTTTCCCCAAAATTGTACGTTAAAAGTATTTAGTTAATTAAAAAATATAACTTCAAGATGGTGAATGAAAAAACGTATTATAAATATAATTCTAGTTCATGCAATACTGGAATTTATCAGAAAAATTAGTTAAAATGTAAAGGGGAAAAAAATAATATTTTATCTCCATATTTGTGTAATATGTATACTTAACTCAGAGAATAAATAAACATCCAAGATGGTGGACAAAATGTGGTTATAAATATAACTATAAATTATTAATTACTGGCAAATATCTATAATTGTTTAAAATAATTAAAACGTGACTATTTCACCTCAAAACTGTGTGTATATTTAACACAGTGAAAAAAAAGGCACATTATTTAGGACTTAAATGGTTAATCTTTATTAATAGTTGTCAGCAGTGAATTATATTTTCAATCCGCATTTTATCCACCATCTTGGCTTTATACTTTTTACTAAACATACTTACAATTCATTCAATATTGAAAACAACTGATCAAATTAATTTAAAACAATTTAAAAACTAAATATTTCAACCTAATGCTAGATATATTTAATTCACTTAAAAATATAAAGCCAAGATGGTGGAGGATATGTTGATGATAAATATATTTTTACTAAGGGATTCTGGTGGCTGGACCCTTCTGACAAATATTTATAAAATGGCTAAAATCACTTTAAACAATTGCAATTTTACCCTTACATTTGTGTACCTAAATTATTGCACTATGTACAGTATATATTAATACAGTATAGCAAAATAAAGAGACTAAAAGATGTCCTCTCACATCACCAGTTTTGAAATCAAACTTTTATAGCTGAAGCCTGTGTACAGTGCCCAAATCAGTCATTTGTGAGTTTACATTTGTCTTACTGTAGGATGCAGTCTCTAGCTACAGTTTAGATGAAGTTTCTGTGTGTTCTGATTTGAGCTCTTAGTTGATGGTAGATATAGATTATGGTGTTGTCGGCACTGTCAGATCAGGTGCTTATCATTCAGATCTCTTTTTTATCTTTATTTGCACTCAGTTTCTCATCTCTGCACGAAGAATAAGCACACACACACACACACACACACTCACACACACACACACACAGTACCCCTCCAGAAGCTGCTCATTTGCTTCTTTCCTGCTGCCCCTATTTACAGTGAAATATAGCTGCAACATCTGTGCTTACAGCACAAATGACAGAAAACCACAACCATGTGGTTCTTCCGAGTACATGCTGACATTTATGATCTGATGTTTTTGTCTGTATAATCAGCAACAGAGTGGCCTCAATGTGCAAACGTTTCCCGTTGAGACTGAATAACATTATTCGCAGCTGTAAATTTGCCACTTGCAAATTGATTCATGAAGTTCACTCTGTAAACCTGACCAAACATCCAGATAATGAAACCGTTTATATAACCCCACACAGCTGGACGGTCCTCTGACCATAACGTGCAGATGTGTTCTAATTTAGGATCTGGTGTTTTCTGAAGCAACATCATTCAAATAAAACAGTACATTATTTGGTTTACATTATTTGCACACACACACACACACACACACACACACACACACACACACACACACACACACACACACACACATATATATATATATATATATATATATTAGGGGTGTAAAGATACGCGTATTCGTATTGAACCGTTCGGTACGACGCTTTCGGTTCGGTACGCGGTACGCATTATGTATACCGAACGGTTCGTTGGAGTAATTAATTATATTTGGAAAAAAAAAAAAAAAAAGAGAGAGATAGAAATATAATGATATGCGTTCAACAAGGTAGCCCAATAACCCAAACAACGTAACAGGCAACGCCCCTGACACTCCCGAAGAAGAAAAAAACACCATCTTATATGTTTATGTTAGGCTACTCAGCAGGCGCTCGCTCACTCAGTACGCGCTGAAGGCTCGTTGCAAAATAGCCAATGCGTTTAACAGACTAGAAATGAGAAGATCCCCCAATAACCAACAGGTCTGGTGCTCCTAAAAACGCGTGGAAAACGCTAAGCACGTCTTTCTCCTCCTTTCCAAAGCGCTCGGGCAGAAGCGCTCATGAGGCGTCTGTCTTTGCTAAGCAACAATGACGTGCTCTCTCCATGAGACGCGGAAATTTCAGCGAAGGATAAATGGATTTGCAGCTCTAAAAATCGCTTGCAGTAGCTCTGCTACTAAATTTATTTCAAAATTGCAATCCATATACAACTATGATCAGCTGTTCCTTCATCTTGGCTGAGCTCTCAACCTTGTTACGGGAAAGGATGAAGCTGATTGGTTGGTT
This sequence comes from Carassius auratus, assembly GCF_003368295.1. Taxonomy (NCBI): domain Eukaryota; kingdom Metazoa; phylum Chordata; class Actinopteri; order Cypriniformes; family Cyprinidae; genus Carassius; species Carassius auratus. The sequence continues at coordinate 25,556,387 of NC_039244.1, forward strand.
CTTGTCACATGACCCGCGGTGCGCTTGCGGCATTCTGAAAAGTTGAGATGTTTTTACATTTTGCTGTATCTAAAACGTATCGAACCGAACCGAACCGAACCGTGACATCAGTGTATCGTATCGAACCGAACCGTGAATTTTGTGAACCGTTACACCCCTAATATATATATATATATATATATATATATATATATATATATATATATATATATATATATATATATATATATATATATATATATATATATATATATATATATATATATATAACATTATATATAATATACATAATGCACCTGCACTGCACCGGGTGTATGATAGGGCCCATTAACTGAGCAAATCATATAATTCATTTAATACTGAAAACTACTGTTAAAATGATCTGTTTCTACAAAAATATCAAGTTGCACAACATTTAATTAACAATAGGCATTTAAGTAATTTTAAACTAATTTTTAACAAAAGCTGTTTTAATATATTAAATATTAATCTGCACATATTTATCAACATTGATAATAAAACAATAATGATAATAATAATAGTAATATTAATGTTTCTTGATTACTGCTAAAAGTTTTGCATCACAGTAAAAAAAATAAAAATAAAAAATACATTTTTAAAATATAACATTCAATTAACATGGTAAAATTCACAATATCATTCTTACTGACCCCAAACTTTTTAATGGTAATCTACTGTATGTCTTAACAGTGTGTTTGTTTTGATATCTTGTATATTTTAATATGGATATTATTCATAACCCATAAAAACATGCTTTTTAAAAAACTTTCAGCATTTCATAGGATAAGTAGTATGCTTTTATGTGGTTATGCTTTTAAGTTCCTCCTTAAAATTACAAATGTTGCTTCTTAATAATAAAATAATTTCTGACACTGGTACTTTTTCCACTCCTGAAATCATTTAAGAAGCCTGAAACTGTTCGCTTGTTTGACGTTTGGCTCGATTTAGCCTAGAGTGTATGAAACGGGTGAATAATATGAATGGTTTCGGACTGTCTGGGATATTGGATGTCTTTTTTAACTTTCAATATTTCCATCTCCACTAGATTTGGAGAACTGTCAGAGCGGTGCTGACTCTTTATTCTCTAATTCTTGCCATGGGTTTTGCAGCCAGAGGAAGAAGAGTATATTTAGATGCCATTGGGGAAGGTGTTTAACTTTAGCCCAGAGTCACTCCATTCATCACAGGAACGAGCACAAAGGGGAGCGCAGACCTCGACTCCAGCTACAGGCCCTGATATTAAACACTTCTGTGGTCAACCAAACGCCAAACACTTTATACTCATTTACAGTATATTGGCTTACAAAAATAATGTTTCTCCTGATAACTATTGATTATCCTGAAGCAATTCAAGTTATATAGAAGCTGAAAGACTGAAAAAAATAATAATAAAGGGTTCATTCTCTGTTCAGTTTAATCTTCTCACACTGCTCTCTCTTCTGCTCAGGATATGTGTTAGCTTCATTCCAGATGCAACCATATGGAGGTCTTCAGAGATACACACACCTGAAGATATTTTATTAACTTAAGAATCAAAATGATGCAGCCTTAAATTGAATATTTGCCGTTATCAAACCTCATATTCAATTCAATACTGCGGATTAAATAAATAAAATGAATCAGAGAAGGTAATTGAAGTCAGACTTTAATATAATTATATTATTTTCCAGTCAAAAATACAACTTTTGAATGAAAGGCACAATACAACCAGACTTTTCCTCAGTCTCAAAACAAACGCATACAGAACAGCAGACTTTTTTTTAAAGAAAATACAAAAATAAATCATATTTCAAAATTTGGAATGCCTATAAAGAAATATGAAATGTGAGACATTTTTAAAAGTTATGATTCATTAGGCTCAATCAACTACCAGTATTGCTCATTACAAACATGGAAAATGGCACACATGTAACATTATTAAGGGGAAAAGAACATTAAAAATATGGAGTCAAAACTGATAAGAGGGCAAAACATTAAAGGGTCTAAGAGGAAAAACTATGATGTGACAGTGTAGTGCAACTTGTTTCTGTAAACACAATGCAAATGCAAATGAAGGAGACGATATGTCATGGTAACCAGCATATGGGAATTTTAACTGCATTGGTCCAAAAAGAAGGTAAAAAAACAACAACAACAACTCTAATGTTTATGAAGACAGGAACATGAAAAAATAAGAGCTTTATTATGGTTTCCCTTTTGAACACTCTTGGTCAAAGCAATGGTGATAATATTCTTTGGTATTTTTATTTTTGCATACTTAGTTGTTTCGAATCCATTTTGTTCTCCTTTTAGTATTTTCATTTCAGGTTTGTTTATTAAATCAATTCATTCAACTTCCATCACAGGCATAATTTGACCATTCACACTTTCAAATTCAGTTAAGACTTGACTTCCCGTAGCAAAGAAAAACCAGATGTCTAATCGAATATAGAGACTAAAATAAAGCACAAATGGATGAATCTCAATGCCTGTCAAGAACACATCCAAGTAATATTTCACCAAAAAACTGCATTTTCCTTACAGAAAATGTATACTGATTTAAATGTATATTTTAAAATATATATTTAATTATATTGCTTTGAATTTATGTTGATACAATCTTTTTAAAAACATTTTTTTGTAAAACATTACCTGGACATGATTTTGTTAAAACTCAACCAAATATAAACCAAACTCCCTGTATCACTTCAGTTATAACCCCTGCTCATAGTGCACCTACAGCACTCAATTTATTAATTCATTAAAAACCGTACTACAGGATCTTTATCGGAACCTATATTGGTAGCAAGGGATATTACAATCATCTATCACACACACACACACACACACCCCAGTGTGATCATAGCAGTTTGAGCCTCTAGTCTGCTGATTTTCACACGACCCTTTAATCCATGTTCATGTGCAAACTTCTTTAATTAGTCCCTGGAGAGGACTGGAGCCAATGCTGGCATGATTTATAGTGGGAATGAAATAGCGACTACCTTGAAGGTGAATGAATGTGTTCCAGAATCTGGTAGCACATTTGTAAAATTACTTCAGAGGTCTTTTTTTGGGAGGAGTGGGGGCACAGAATGTTCCCTGTTCTGGACACTACCTGTTAGTATTGCTCAGCTGTGTGAGTTCTGTCAGGTACTCCCGCAGTTCTTTAGCTGCCTGGAAGCGACCGTACTGTTTCTGAGGCCTGGTGCACTGGTCCAGCAGAGCCGTGAGGCGGCCGTCTTTGACCAAGTTGGCAGGGGGGTCATGGAGGAGACCGCCCGTGGTGCCACGCCAGGTGGCGAATCTGGAGAGCAGGTTCTGACAGATAGCATAGTAGTTGTGGTCCACGGTGACTCGAGAGCAGAGGATGTCCTTGGAGAAGGAGAGGCAGGCCTCTTTGTCGCATTCCTCGTAGCGGCTCTCGTACCACACGTCATAGTTCTCTGGTTTATCTGACATAAAAAACAAATAAATAAAAAAACGGTCAAATGTTGCATAATATCTGCCAAAATAATACATGACGATAACCCTCAAAATCAAAAACAGCATGAAACAGCATTTGCAGCCCATGCTTCTGGGAGAAATAGGATATTCAATAATTGAATACTGAAGACTGAAGTTTGGGTCCTCTGATTTCAATGTGTTGTGTTGTTAAATGTTTCTGGTTTAAATTAATTAGACAATTAATTTTTGATAACGAACATTTGATTTAAGAATTAAAATGGAATCCAGAAAAAATTAAACAGGAAAAACAAACAAAACCAAAACTCATTTGGCCCTATGAAGCGGAGCTAGAGCAGAATGAGATCAGTATTTATGACACTGCTGGTGTCATGAAGAGTTAGGACCCCTGCACAGCACCATTCGGATTGGACCCCAGGGGCCAGCTGCTCATACCAGCTAATCAAAAGCTGTTCTTGCAATATTTGCTGTAGTTAATAAAAACAGCCTAACACCTGTTCTCATTTTGTAGCTGTGGTAGCTTGATGTAACATGTAGGCCAGTTTACTTTGAGCTTCAGTAGAATCCACTGAAGGGTAAGTGACTATTAATAATGTTACAAAAGATTTCAAATAAATGAAGCTTTTGAGCTTTCCATTTATCAAAGAATGCAAAACTAATAATAATAAGAATAAATTATATTTGAGCAATAAATCAGCATATTGTAATGATGAATCATGTGACACTGAAGACTGAGGGCTGCTGAAAATCGATGATCCTCAACTGTCTTTCTGTTTTGTGATGGTTGTGCATGAGTCCCTTGTTTGTTCTGAACAGTTAAACTGAGCAGCGTTCTTCAGAAAAATCTTTAAGGCCCTGCAGATTCTTCAGTTTTCCAGCATATTTGCATATTTGAACCCTTTCCAGCAGTGACTGTATGATTTTGAGATACATCTTATCACACTGAGGACATTTGAGGAAACAAGATGCATTAAGAGCTGGGGGTGAAAACTTTTGAACACGATGAAGATGGCCAAATTTGTCTTATTTTGTTGAAATATAATTTTTTTCCATTTAGTTCTGCCCTTCGTAAGCAACAGAAGATACTTGTATGTTTCCCCTTACACAAATTAAGTACAATTTACCTTGATCTTCAAATTCCAAAAGTTTTTAATGCATCTTGTTTCCTTCTGGAGCATCAGTGAATGTTTGAATCTTTTAAAATAGTTGTGTTTGAGTCCCTCAAATGTTTCAGTCTGAAAAGATGCATCTCAAAATCATAAAGTCACTGCTGGAAAGGGTTCGAATATGCAAAGATGCTGGAAAACTGAAGAATCTGCAGGACCTTAAAGATTTTTCTGAAGAACGCTGCTCAGTTTAACTGTTCAGAACAAACAAGGGACTCATGCACAACCATCACAAAACAGAAAGACAGTCAATGATCATCAGGTAACAGCACACAGTACTAAGAACTGAGGGGGTTATTTTAATAATTTCAGCAATTTGTTTGTCTTGTGGACTAAATGTTAACATCTTTTATGTACAATATCTTACTCAGGACAGTACTAAATAAAATATAACATGCATTTACTATGCTCTCTCTTATTTTTTGAAAATTACTCGCATTTTCACAGATTCTGCAAAGGGTGCCCAAACTTTTGAGCCCCACTGTAAATGTAGCTGTGGTGAGTATGTTTTTTTAGGAAAAAAAAAAAGTAAATTTTACCAGTAGTGTACGACTGATTTAGGATTCTAATCCTGATTAGGCAGAGATTAGAGTACTTTTCAGTCATTGCTTTGGGGTTCTAGAAACTCAACAGGTTGACTTAAAATGTCATTACACCAAACATAATTTTTTAATCTAATCTTATAGCATGTTTGCAGTAGATTTCATTACAATGTTAACTGGCATTCAATTACTCTTAATTATTAAATAAAACAATGAAGAAGTTTGCATTACCTAATACATTAACCTAAAACAGTGCCTAAATATTTGTCTGTAGGTAAAAAAAAAAAAAAAAAAAAAAAAAATTAAAGAAACATGTTTTAAGGGGAAAAAATGGGTCAATTTCATGTTAATATTCAACACAAGTTTACTATGGTTTGCAGAAGCAATGATTGAACTTCTCCTGTTTCACAACATGCAGTTTCAGTCAGCTGACTTGTATTCAATCCGGCCTATTCCTTATTCCACTGGCTTTTCCTTTTAAAAACAGCTTGCTGTTAGATTCTGTGTATCAGACAACAACTACAACAACAACAAAGCTCTTTATTATTACACATCACTCCATTTATTGTTGTTTCAATCTTCTTCAAAAAGAACAACCTACACTAAAATGGAACAACACTCTGCAGAATAAAGACCTTGAATTGATTCAGCTCTTCACTGTGAGTAGACAAATACGAAATTCTTCTGAAAGCATGTGCAGTTCTTCTCTAGCCATACATTTTAATGCTGAACAAATCAATAAATCTGAGGATCTTCTAGGAGGAGGTGGTGGGGTGGAGAAATAGACTGGGCTGTGACATCTATTCATCAGCAAAACTAGATTGAGTAATAAAGCACCTTAAAGAGTTGGGGATCTGCTGTCTTGGTCATTTGACACAGCTCAATATCACGCCAATAACTAATTAGAGAAAATGAAGTCACTGCACTGCCAATCACACTCATGGAAGCCAATTATGAGATCCATGGGAGGTAAAGTGCCAAAGCCAATCAGAGCACACGCTGGCTTCGGCACTTTTCTCTTTTGCTTTGTGTGTTGAGAATCACATCCAGAGGCTTATGGAGGAACAGCACGAAATATTGTTCCAGAACTCATGGAAATCTTACATTAAAGAGACAGTTTGTCATTTATTCACCCTCATGTAATTTCAAACCAGTATGACTTCTATGGAACACAAAGGAACCCCACTGACTTTCATTGTATGGACAAAAACAGATGAGACAATCTTTAAAATATCTTCTTTTGTGTTCAGCAGAAGAAATAAATTCATACAGGTTTGGAACAAAATCAGAGTGAGTGAATATTATTATTATTATTATTATTATTATTATTATATATTTTTTTGTCTATTCACCCACCGGATATTATTAAACTGTAAAAACTAAACATGTACTACTTTACAATTAAAAATGAACAAATATATTAACCTCTGTTAAATGTTAGTTAATAAAAATGTTAATAGTTAATTTTGTCGGAAACAACTTTTGATCGTAAACAATATTAATAAATTCTAAAATTAAAATTAAGATTATTAAATTCTGAAGAAGTATTTTTCTTAGTAAGGGTCGACCGATATATTGCCAAGGCCGTTTTGTTACGTTTTTCTACTTGGCTTATGTGTTCGAGGTGGGACTTTTATTTGGACTGTGCACCAGACTTTTTTTTGGAAGGTGTTGAGAAAGGCAACGTCTGAGCGCACTAGTAATGGGAAGTTTAGATCATTTTACCAATTCAGTCCTTGGAGTCTCATTCAGCAAAATGTAAAAATCTTTTTTGAGTCATTTCGTTCATTTTAGCAAATTGTAATTAAAATGTTAAGTGTTACTTCCCTAACATATCTAGTACTTACGCAAACTATTGATTATTAGTTCAAACTATTGAGAATTGATTAGTTCACCCTTTGAGTTTTCCAAGTCATTCTTTTGTTGCGTGTTGTGACAGCATTGGATAGAGAAATTAATTTCCTTACAAACAGGTATGTAGTTATTATTATAATTATTATTATTATTATCATCATCATTATTATAATTATAATTTACTCTTATATTATATTGTTAACATTATAAAACTTTCTCATTTGCCATCAGCATTAAGCAAATACGCATTTAAAAACATCTTTGAATGGCTAATGAACATTTATTTTCACAAACCTTGCAAACTTGTCGAATCCAGCTGTGAGATCTTGTCAAGTGTGCATTTTTATCCAGCACATTCGCGTGTTCTCTGTGTGACGGTGGGTCCGTGTGAATTTAATGCTTTAAACTTATGATTTTAAATTATGCTGTGCTTTATGCTTTGCCCACGGTCATATTTATGTCATTTTCACTGTGTGCTATACGTAAAATGGGTTTTATTTGAAAAACATGTTTCCCAATGCACACAAACTATTCAGAATACTGAGTGCCCTGTTGGTTACAGTGTTTCTTTTTAATTATATTTTTATTAAAAAATTTTGTTTTGATAAATACTTAAATGTTTTATTTATTATGTGTAAATAATTTTACCTATATATTTTTTTAATCCATTGTCAAAAGATTTCACATTTCTTAAATAAATAAATATATATATAAATATATCGGCTATTGAGCCCCCTGCTTTCCAAGATATCGGCATCGACTGTCAAAAAAAAAAATATTGCTCTACCAATAGTTCTTAGTTAATGCAAACAAATTAACTAATTTGAACGATTTAATGCATTTTATATAACTATTATTATTATCATTATATAATAAAATCTAATTATAAAGTGTAAGCATTAAATGTTATTAAAAAAAAAAAATTTTTGGCATTGCTTGAGATAATTGCAATAAAAATAGAAATTTTTCATTTCTGAATCCATGAATGGCAATCCTTAAAAGGTTCACATTAATTAATGTACAGAGATATTATAAGCAGAATTAATTACATTTAAAAGATGAAAAAAAAAGACTTCCAACCTTGATGCCCAACATATGTACATGTCAATTCAGAATAGAAACTTGATATAAAAAGCTGGTGTTATCTAACATTTTAGAAAGACCCATCTGGAAGCAAACGCGGGCACACACACACACACACACACACAAGCTCCATTCAGATAAACGCTGGCAGGCTGAAGCAAATAGCCATTGTTATGTAGCACACATGCTCCAAGTTCATCCGTCAGCCCAGCCTGCCCTGTCTAGATGGCAGATCCACTGGCATGCATACTTGGTCCAGCACTGCACCCATCCATGCCAACTCACTACAGTCCAGAATCAAAAGTGCATCTTTGGGCCATGTTCATCTGCTGCAATGCACTTCTACAGCAATGCTTACTTAAACGTGAAACTGGAATCCCATGAATTATCAAGAATAAAACCTAACTTTTCAACAAAAGGGCAATGTTTGGCCATTGGAATTTATTTTCAGAAGCAATTTTTGCATTTTTATAATCACCTCATTAAATGTATTCTGCGTGTTGTTCTTTTTATGTCAAAAACTTACATTCAGCCAATCACTTCATTCAATCAATCAACATGCTATAGACTGTTACCAATACAATGTTATCATCAACAGAAGCTATCTTTACACTGCAAATGTGGAACAAAAGCTGCATTTAACATAGCTATTATGTTTAATGTTGCTCAAAGATGGTATGTATTTACACAACAACTGCAAAATTTAAATTGCCTACATAAAGTACGTAAATTAAAATTTTAATAAATCAATCAATAAATAAATTGGCTGGTGACAGTCTCTGACGTCACTACCGGTGCGACTATAAATAAGCACCTGGAGAACATGTCACCCACTTCTTCGTCTGAAGTTTGCGTCCAAAGCATGACAGGAAGCTAGAGGATGGAGTGTCTTGTTCCCTACTCAGGGAACCATGGTTACATTCGTAACCTGAGATGTTCCCTTTCAAGAGAACTTCGAACTGCATCCTCTAGGGGGCGCTTTTGGGAACAGTATACCCACGCTGCCATGCTGAGGGGAGTGCAGGCCAGTATCATGGCAAGCACTAACTACCAACTCTACCAATTCCATGGGAGTTGCCCCTGGGATGTTAGATGGCTGTCCATGACATCATCCCTTACAGCCTAATGCCTAGGCTACATACCCAACTTACCTGTAGGGCCTCGACCCGGGGTAGAGGGTAAACACCCAGCTCTCAAACGAGGGGGAGCTCGACCCACCACATGTTCCAAGCTGGAACAGCTAGAAATAAATTTACTTAGCTGAGGGAGCACAACCCAACTCTCACGAGAGAGGGGGCTCAACCTGCATCATATTCCATGCTGGAACGGCCAGAAAAAAAACAGCGCATCAGAGAGGCGAAGGAAAGGCCTACTTCACCTGATGCTGCTGGATGCCAGGTGCTCTGGGAAAAACAGAGAACTCAACTCTCATGTTAGAGGAGAAATCTGAATTCAGAAAGAGAGTAGCGCGCTCATAGGAAACCTTTTTGGAAAAGGGGAGCGCTGCTAAACGACCACGAGAACAGCCCCTGGAGCGAGGAATTCAACTCCTCACAAGGGGAGAGAACTCGGGCGCTTGAAGGGAAGCGCAAGGCTCACAATAGCCCTTCATGTTGAGGGAAGCGATGCTTGAAGTGTATTAATAAAAATACACTGGTTGAGTGGAGCCCAAGGACACAAGGTCTAACCATCTCGAAGAAAGGGAACAAAGCAGAGCACGTAACCCTTACCGTACCGGATTTCAGAAAGAGTGCAGAGTCTTGCGTGCACACTTACAACCATATGCTTTTCAGAAAGTACACAGAGCTTAGCGTGTGTACTTAAAGTTTCCTAAGCATCGCAGAGGTGCCAAACCGCACGGGAGAGGCATGCTCAAATTTACAAACCTCTGGCGAGGGGAGCATCACCTGAGACAGCATATACAAGAAGACTTCCATAACTGCAAAGAAACTCACACACATTACCACCAGCAAACTCTCTCTCTCTGTCTGGTGTCTTGCATGCTGGGAAGCGAGAGTGTGGCGTGGGGTGTGAGAGGCACGTGCGAGAGCGTGAAGTTTCTTAAGTTTTTTCTTATAGTTAAAACTATTTTTTCCATAGGTTTTACCTATCTTCTTTTATTATTTTCTTTTTTTTTTTCACACTTTTTTGGGTCACCGATTATTGTATTCAAGTTTGTGAGGTGTTTTCTAGTCAAACAGAATGGCCTCTCTCCCTGTGGGGGAAGAGCCATGTCTCTTGCTTCGGAATGGTTTCAGGTGTGTTCCTGAGGCAGGTAGGTAGCAACAGGAGAACAGGTAGGCCATGAAAACATTGTTTCTGCATCTCGTATGAACAAGGCAGTTGTCATTTTTAAAAAACGAACAACTAGTAATCAGAATAATTGAAAGCGGCATTTGGGTGAAAGAAACTTTTGTACCAGTTACACCTCTTTTTGCTCCAGCTACAAAAGTGACAATTTCCAATGTACCTCCTTTCATTAAAGATGACGCGATCGTGCGAGAATTGACACGGTTCGGAAAGATGGCTAGTGCTGTGAAAACGATTCCTTTGGGTTGTAAATCTACCGAACTTAAGCACATATTGTCTTTTAGACGACAAGCATTTTTGTTTCTGACAGTGCCTACTAAAACACTGGATGTTTCGTTTCGAGTGACATGTGGAGAGAGTTCTTATATGGTTTACGCGAGCACTGATACTTTACGTTGTTTTGAGTGCGGAGTTTTTGGCCACAAGAGATTGTCTTGCCCTCATAAACAGCAGCAGGCAGAGGAAACAGCAGGGCCATCAGGTTTGAGGAGTGCGAGTAGCGGAGCGAATGAGGTGGGAGAGCCGGTGAGTGATGCGGGTGCTCGGAAAGAGGACGGAGATGCAGAAAAAGAAAGTGAAGGTGGTGATAGAGTAGAGGTTGGTGTAAACGTGACTGGAAGTACTGAGGGTATAAATGAAGAGGTGTCATCTATTGGTTGTATTGTTACTGGTGCTTTATGCTTCAAAGATGATAGAATGCAAGAAGACAACACAGGTTCAAATGATGAAGCGGAAAAAGAGTCCGAAGACAAGAGTATTAGAGATGGTGATTCATGCATTGATGTAAACGTTGGCAGATATGGAGATTTGTATACTGTTGAACAGATAAACTCTTTTCTGGATGAAACTAAGGGGAGGAGTGTTAATGTTGAAGAGTTTTTTCCTGACCTAGAGAAATTTATCGCATCTGTAATGAAAGCTCGTAAAGAATGTAACGTTGAGATTTTGTCGCAGCAAAAAAGGTTTAGACTAAAGAAATATTTGACAGCAGTCAGACAAAAAATTCAAAAGATGAAGGGTAAACGTAGGTCTACTAGAACTAGTCTTAAATAAATCTGGCCTTTGCTAGGTTTTTTTCTTTCTTTTTCTTTTTCCTTCCCCCTATTTATGGATGTTCTTAAAATAGGATCCTTAAATATAAACGGGGCAAGGGACAGAAGTAAATGGCCTTTATTAAAAGAGTGTTTAAATTTGAAAGAAACTCAAGTTGCGTTTCTACAAGAAACACATAGTAATGAAGAAAATGAAACTGATTTTGGGATGTGGTGGGAGGGAGATCATGTTTTGAGTCAAGGCACCAACCTTAGTGCAGGGGTGGCAATATTATTTTCACCCACATGTAAAGTTAAAATTTTGTCTAAAAACGAAGTAGTGAGAGGGTGCCTACTTGCACTAAGAGTAGAAATAAAAAATAGAGTTTTTGTGTTAATAAATGTTCATGCTCCTACAACAGGTAGAGAGAGAATATTTTTTTTTTCTTAAACTTAAAGATGTAGTTTCCTCTTTTATAAATGAAGATTTTTTTAGTAATTGGAGGAGATTTGAATTGTATGTTAGATTTTACTTGTGATAGGAATGGAGAAGAACCTCATTTTTTTTATCAGCAGCATCTTTGAGAGAGATTACAACACAATTTGGACTTATTGATATTTGGAGAGAGAAAAATAAAACCGTAAAACAATATACATGGATTTAAGTGACAGAAAATAGGATCAGTGCAGCACGGTTAGATAGATTCTATGTCAAGAATACAACGTGCAGTAGAATAGAAGAGACAAAAATATGCCCAAGCCCGATTTCAGATCATCATTTAAGTTCCTTAAAAATGATTGTAACACAAACAACCCCTCATTGTACTTATTGGAGATTTAGTAATAAATTATTAGAGAATCTTTTTTGGAACTATTGGACAGAACAAAAAAGTAATTATGAGAATCTTCTTCAATGGTGGGAGGTGGGAAAAGTTCAAATTAAGCTTTTCTGCCAACAATATTCATGACAAGCTTGGATTAGTTTAAAAAGGAAAATGTCTAAACTAGAAGAAGATATTTCTGCATTATATGTTTCATTGATTAATAAGAATGACATGGGAGTGGAAGAAAATTTGTTATCCAAAAAACATGAATTAAGAGGTATTTTACATGAAAAAGTGAAATCAGCACTCGTTAAAGCATGGTTTATTTCAATTAATAATATGGATGCACCTACAAAATACTTTTTTTAATTTGGAAAAGAAGGTTGTTCATGATAATTTTATGCATTGTTTACGAAGACCTGATGGTAGTATTCCATCCGATCCTTTAATGATGAGAAGAACTGCTGTTGATTTTTATTCTAAGTTATTTGCAAAAGAAGACATTGATCTGAATACAACAAGTGAACTTTTTAAAGATTTACCAAACTTGAAAGAAGATGAAAGACTCCAGCATTACCTTTGAAGAAGTAACGGATGCAGTAAAACAACTCTCAACTGGCCGAGTACCAGGTCTTGATGGACTTACCGCAGAATTTTACAAGTCGTTTTGGGGAATAATTGGACAGGACGTTTTTAAAGTTCTTGAAGAAAGCTTTAAACTGAAGGGACTGCCAAAAAGTTGTCAAAGGGCAGTCCTTTCTCTTCTTCCAAAGAAAGGAGATTTGTGTTTACTTAAAAACTGGAGACCTGTTGCTGTTCTTAACTCTGACTATAAGATATTGTCTAAATCAATTGCAAATCGACTTAAGATGGTTTTAGGTTCGTTGGTTCATAAGGATCAGTCTTATTGTGTTCCTAAAAGATGTATTTATGATAATTTGTTTTTAATGAGAGATCTTTTAGAATATTTAGGAATGTACAATGTTGGTGCTGGTCTAATATCTCTAGACCAAGAAAAAGCATTTGATCGGGTGGATCATCTGTATTTGTTTCATGTCTTAAAGTGTTTTGGTTTTGGTGATAGTTTTATATCGTGGATAAAATTGTTGTATAAAGGATCCTTGAGTATGATAAAAATAGGAGGTGGGTTAAGTGTACCAGTTAAAATACAAAAAGGAATCAGACAAGGCTGCCCAATGTCTGGCCAACTGTACAGCTTGGCGATTGAACCATTATTGTGTATGCTGCGACGTAAACTAAATGGTCTAACTATAAATGGTAGTTTAAAAAAAAGAGTCATATATTACTGTTATATTACTGAATTATATTATTTGCATACGCTAATGATATTACTGTGATAATTCAAAACCAGGAAGATGTACAGAATTTAAAGGGGGTTCTAGACATCTATGAAAGAGCATCATCTGCTAGGCTTAACTGGGATAAAACAGAAGCTGTGTGGTATGGTTCTACTGAAAATACCAATATGATTTTACCAAAACTCCCAAATAATATTAAGTGGGGTACACTTGGTTTGAAATATCTTGGAGTATATCTTGGTCAAGAGGAATATAAAAATAAAAATTGGGAGGGTTTAGTGGAGAAGGACTGTGCGATGTTGTCTAGCTGGAAATGGTTGCTACCCCAGTTATCATATAGGGGAAGAGTACTGATTGCCAACAATTTCATTGCCTCAATGCTTTGGCATGGTTGTGGATCCACCAGTTATTTTAATCCAAGAAATTCAAAAGAGACTTGTTAATTTTATTTGGTCTAGTCAGCACTGGCTGAGAGCTGCTGTCATCTATCTTCCTGTTCAAGAAGGGGGACAGTTTTTCGACTGCAGGCTATTCAGCGCCAACTATATCACCAGCAGCATGGATGGATGGAACTAACATGTGCTCTTCTACGCAAGGCTGGACGAATGGGTCTAGATAAACAGCTTTTCACCATGACTCTAAAGAGAACTTCTCTTGGTGGACTTAACTCATTTTACCTCAATATTATGGATTTATGGCAAATGTTTTCTGTTTCAAGAGAGTGGTCAAAACCAGGTCCGTGGCTGTTTAATGAATTTCTTTTTTTTCAATCCTCTTTTTCCTACTGAGATTCTGAACTCTGACACCATAAGGTCAAACTTGCTGGCTGCTGGAATATCTATGTTTCGGGATCTAAGGATAGGAGATGGGTGGATTGAAGCTGAAGAACTTGCTCGAAAAGTGGGTTTCAGGTCTGTGCGTCTCGCTAAACTTCCCATTTCAGCTAAAGAATTTCTCAAAGAGACTTGTGCAGGAGAGGACACAGAGCCATTCACTTTTCCAGAATTTGACTTTTTGATAAAAAGGGATTATCAAGAGGAAGATCCAGCAAAATTGTTGTCTTTGAATACTCCAGAAATGGGGTTGTTCAATGATTTATCAAAAATAACTTTATATACAGCATGTGTTAAAACTATGAACTATCAAGACCTTAAAGACCAAACAGAAAGCAAATGGACTTTAGTGTTGGGGTCAGACTCTTCCTCGAAAGGTAGCTGGCGGGCCCTGTACAAAAAACCCACTGAAAAGAGAGTGGGAGATCTGCAGTGGAGAATTGTACATGGAGTTTTAGCCACAAACATACACATAGCACGACTGAATCCTTTAGTTGGGGAGGGTTGTCCTTTTTGTAACGCATCAGAAACTGTGATTCATGCATTTATGGAATGTTTTTGCCTGAAAAACTTGATGCAGTTAGTGAAGGTTTGGAGTCTGAAGCTAATGGGTTCGTTTAATGTTCCATTGTTTATTTATGGGCCAAAGTACTCAGTAGAAAACAAGAAGGAAGATATTATTCTAAATTTTCTTTATGGAATGGTAAAGTTGGCAATTTGGTGTACTAGAAAAAACAAAGTTGAAGAAAGTGGATGTATTGATCCTATTTTATTGACTAAATGTTTTGTAAAAAAAGGTTAACGGTAGAGTATGCTTTTTATAGCATTACACAAAATGTTCTTTTTTTCATCTTTGGGGTTTTAATAATTTTCTGTGTGAGCCTGATGGGAATGGAAGTTTTAATCTAAACATTCTCTAATGTGTATATGAATGAAAATATATGTGAAATTGTCTAATGGAGGATGTTTTAAAAATGTTTTTGGTTTTTAACAAATTGTAAAAAAAAAATCCCAAATGTTATTTTATTAATAAAGGGATTTTCAAATGTCAAATGTCTCTCTCTCTCTCTCTCTCTCTCTCTCTCTCTCTCTCTCTCTCTATATATATATATATATATATATATATATATATATATATATATATCTCTCTCTCTATATATATATATATATATATATATATATATATATATATATATATATATATAGAGAGAGAGAGAGAGAGAGAGAGAGAGAGAGAGAGAGAGAGAGAGAGAGAGAGAGAGAGAGAATGGATCATACTCACACACCCTGGTTCCCACGCTGGAGCCCTGCTCAAGTGGAGACCGTAATGCAGGAAGTTCCCACCTAACCTCGGTCAGGTGGAGAGCTGTTAGTTATAGGGGAATTAGGAAGGGGAAGATTTAAAAACCCCCAAAGGGAGCAAGCAGATACTCAAGTATCACTCTGATCCAGAGAAAAGTGATGACATCTTGTCTGGATCACCTCCCTTTGCCTATCCTCCTTTGACCCGCGATTCCACCTACACCTACCCGCAGGTGGGGGCGGAGCATGAGCCATGACAATAGCCTTCTGTACCCGTCTCTGATCCTCAGACCGAGACGGACCATGACACCTATTTTGTTAGTGCTCATGAATGGTTGTTCATGAATGATTGAAGGCCGCTGAGCATGCTTTCACTTCCCTGAACGTCTCGTTCTTCCAGATATCTGCCAGGGTGGTGCAACTCTGCTACCTCATCCTGAAACCGTTTCTGCGCATTACCTTGATATTGCATACTCGTATGCTGGAATCGTTGGATGTGCAAGAAAAACGGCCTCTTCCATTTTTACTTGATCTCTGTAAGGAGATCAGGAAGAAATGGAAGGCTCACCTGAGTTGGAGGGCTATGGCCAGAAAGATAACATTCCTCAAGACGACCTCGTGGCGTTACCTTCTTAGCATGTTTCCGCGGCAAGATTGGAGTGTTCCATAGCCTCAATAGCTCGAGGGAAGCTGATGTCTGTCCCTCTTTCCTTAAAAAGAGAGACAACCGAGAGCGGGGACTTTTATTTTTTTAAACACTCACAAATGCATGGAAATTGCCCTCTCAAAGATATTGCGTGCATGCTCTTAGCCCAAACAACCAACACCAAGATTGTGTGTCATCAGGTATCAAACAATGATGACATGGACGCACACATCCTCTAAACGTTTTGCTAGTGCCTGCTTAACAAAGTTTTTTATGTTTTATTAAAAAAAAAATTACAAAATAAGCCAAAGTGCAACATGTATAAAAAAAGGAAATTACTTATAGGGAAAAATTTCCCATCAATTACATTACAGGTTCTCACCGTGACACAACGTGCAGCATGTATTCCGCGGGAGATAAACACTCTCCGCCCACTCACTAGATTATCACAGAAATCAAGTGCGAGCAAAAACTGCTGCCGCGTATGTATCGCTATTCCTGCAAGAGGCGAATGCAATCATGCGAATTTTGCTAAAATGTGTAAATAGTTTGGTAAATATTGGTAAATAGTTAAATACTCACATCCCCTCTGAGTCTTGCGAACGCATTGCAATCAGCTCGGCAGAGCACATCGAACTCCCTTGAAAGCTGAACGCTTGCGCCTGCTCTTGGCTACACACACACCACAGTATGTGAGCCATGTGAACTGCAGGTATCAAAGCAAAGCCTCTGTCGAGAAACACCTAGATGCTGTACGCTTCAAACAAAACAATCAATGAAGACGAAGAAGAGGGTGACGTGTTCTCCCCTAGAGGACGCAATTTGAAGTTCCCTTGAAAGGGAACTTTTAGTTAACGGTCATATCCTTATCTGTAAATGTCACAAATTCACAAAAGCCTTTCCATTTTTGCAAAAAGGCCCTCCCTGACAGTCTGCATTAATTTGAAATCTTTACTGAAAAAGTGCCAAACAGCGGAACACAGAGAGGTGAGAGAAACAATATTCAGCGCAAAAAAAAAAAAACATTCAGTTTGCCGAAATATCTGTTGTTTAACATTTCTATTTAGGTGTAAGAGTCAACATGCAGTGTGAGTAGTTTATGAGAGTAGCAACTGTGAAGGGACAGCAACGTGTTATTGTCTGAATATAAACATCAGACGCTTTTACAGGATAAAGAAATGACAGTAAGAGGAGACTTTCCATGATCAAAGTGCATGGGACGCATGTTCCTGCAGAGCATTACAGTGATTTCATTTTTTTTTATTATCTTTATAGTTTTAATTTTTGGAATTTGGAGTGTATTTTGGACCAAGTTCCCATCTAATTTCAGACCCTGGGTTCTACAGAGTTACAGGAAAGCCGTCTGTGCTTTATCCATGTGTAGAGTTATTTAAAAGTCCCAAAAAAGAAACAGCAATAAAAATTTAATTACAAATCTGAGAGCGTGGGAGGCCCATGCAGGTTTCCATCTGGTATGTAATACTGTGATACTTCTTCCTAAAAGTCCTGAAAAAAAAAACATTTATTTTGATGGGGATGGCAAAGTACAGAAACAAACAGGCCTAAAAAACAGTTGCTCCAGCCCATCTGAGGGAAAACTGAAAGTGGGTCAAAACAACAACATCATCACCACCACACCGTCTAACCTGGATAACAGTTTCCTGAACAATTTATCAATGCTTCAAAAGAGGAGCATGGAGATCCTGGAGTGAAGTCATTACTTACTCTGCTTAATCAATCTCTTGTCCGCCACTATGATGTTTTCTGCATCGACGACGATGACTTTTCCGTCACGAGGCCCAACTGCAAAGTTGTCGAAGCTCACATCTAGGAGGTAAAGGGCAAAGTCAAAGTCGTTGTTGGTCAGTTGCTCGGCGATGTCCATCAGCTGCTTGGCCAGATCCACTCTTTTCTCCCAGGGTGCATTGTAGAAGCTCCAGAGCTCCTCGCCCACGTAATTCACCGCTACCATCCGGCCGCAGGCCCCCAGGTATTTGGCAAATGGCCAGCCCTCATCAGAGGGAAAACTCTGCAGAGATGAAACATGAGGAGAGACTCAAGGTAAGAGAAAAGTTCTCCATTCACATACACACAAGTAAAAATCACTATGTCTACTCAAATTGGAGTAAAGAAATGCCCTTTAATACATAGATAAACTCCACAATCATTATCTTGATGCAAAGTACCTGTACCAAACCTTTCTTAAGATCTGTGGATATTTGATATCCCCATTTCAAGTTGAGTCATTAAAAATGAAAAAGTGACCATTAAACTTTAATCCTAGAGATTCAAATAATTTAGAGGACAAAACACAGCATTCAGTAACAAGACGGAGCCTCCAACATCAGGGCTGAAGAAGCTGAATCATGATGTGGAGGGGATGTTTCCTGCTCTTCATTACATAAATTGTTTCTGAGGGATATTTGGCAAAGCGAACTGGTCATATATATTACACTCTTAAATGTGGTCAATCTGATAAGTGCAGGAGGTATTTCAGTGATGTGTCCAATCTTATAAACTCATCCTGTCCTTGAGTGTTTAAGGGGTCACAAGTGAATTAGGTAGAGACAAAAACCCAGAACAAGATCTGTATTTTCCCTTTCTTTGATGCTCATAATGATACTGACGGACAAAATCAATTTCCTTTGACATTGTAATTAGTATCATTATCGTAGATTAATGGAATTTATATTAAAAATGCTATTTTGAGTAAAGAATCTGATATTTTCTGTTTAGCTACACATCCAAAAGGAATCTGACATTTTCTGTGTAGCTACACATCCAATATACACATTTCTGCCTGTCTATTTATTTATTGCTATTTACTGTCCATTTATTTATTGCTATGTATTTAGTAAATTAAGACTAAATGGTGAAGACTTCAAGGCACTACAGTTCAAATGCAAATGCTCCTGTTATTATAAACACAGCTGTCCACTCAGTTTAATTTACTATACTTCGTTGATTTGAAAAGTGGTATTCTAGGTTTGCACGTTTCTTGCTTATAGTGTATATTGGGTATTAAATCATTGTTACTGCAAATGTGTGGTGAATTCAGTAAATCCAGAATAGTTGGAACTTAACAACAATGTTTTTCAGTTTATTTCTTTCTGGCTGTCTGGTAATATTTCTCTAGCACACTTCAGCACTTTGTGTTCCAGAACAAACAAAAGTGACATAAAAACGCATTATATATATATAATGTATATATATATATGTGTGTGTGTGTGTGTGTGTGTGTGTAAATGGAATGCTGTATCCAGCATGACTGTAATGGTAATCTTTACGATGATTACTTAGTTTTACTAAAACTACGTTTTAACTTTAGGAATTAGACTAAATACTGAATTGAATTATTAGGTGCTAAAAGTGTAACTGCTCAGTCTATGACAAATGAGTCAATTACAGAAGAGAACATTGTGTTTCTAGATTCTTTTTTTTAACCTCTGGAAACACATCATCATGAAAGTATGAAAGTACTCTGAAAGTATGAAATGTCTGCGGAAGACCACGTCCTGTGTGAGAATGAGGTTTTGTTTCCGGAAAAAGATAATAAATAAATAATTTCACTGTGCATGAAGTGGTTGCCCAGCAACAGAATGTTGATGAAGTTTATAAATAATAGATGACCACCAAAAATAATAATGTTTTTTTTTTGTTTTGTTTTTTTTACCGACACTGACCCCCCAAAAAAGACATAACCTATATTTAGATTTTTAAAGCACCGATTGACTAAATTTGTTTAAATTCTATCATAATTTCTAGCACTTGCAAAATGAAGTAAAAAAACTACATTTTTCAATGCCAGTATATATAATGTTTACAGGCCACTTCATCCTTAAAGGAACTCAACAGCCTGATTTTGACAGAGAAACACACACAGCCAGCCAATGATTATTTTGCAGAAACTGTGTAGTTCAACGTCAACCCTTTTTTTTTATGTATAATTATTGTATTAAACATTATCTGCTTACATTTTGCATTGACATTGTCCAACATCACTGTGTCAGTACCCTGTGTCCTGTTCTACAACACACTTCTATCAAATTTCCAATGATATGCATCATTACCAAACATGAAGGAAAGCTAAATCCATATAGACTATAATACATTTAAATGAAACAAGGTTTTGATATGAAAAAACAGCTCCAAGAATTTCAATGAAATAAAACAGCACCCCACACTACAAACCTGTTGAGCTGCAGTTGGCTGCTTAACACGGTCTGGGAGCAAGATCTTTCTCTCTTTATTTCCAACTTGAAATGCTGTTCTTGCTATAATTGAGACTCTGACTAACACTTAACACTATTTTCTAACCCACAGATCTCTGACTTTGGTCAAGGACTCTGTAAGATGACAATAACTTTTATTCTTTTAACTTTTAAAATATCTGAAATTCTTTTTATGCAATGGTGAAATGCGACTTATCCAGGAGAGGTCAACAAGACCCTCAATTCACAAACATGCTATTACAGCATGTGAATAATCAAACACTGCTGTAAACAATATGAAAATGCTGCAAACACATTCAAGAGCACAGCAGTTTAAATCAGAGGTGGTTGTCTGTCAATTGTTTTCACCTCAGGGTGTCTCAGAAGCAATAAAATCAGACTAATTTCTTCACAGACTGTTGTCAGGTTGGTAATGCATGGAATCGGTGACGAACACAAGCAACGCATGCAAGAGCGTGCAGAGAGGACCGTTTTAGGGAAGTCAGTTGTTTTTTTTTTATCAAAGCCAGTGGAAATTCTAGCCCATCAAGAATAGATCCTATTTTGAACTCAACCCATTGATGAAAGCCAGCAAAAGCCAACTAGCTGTGTTATGCACAGAATAGGCGTTTGGAGGCAGGTGAAAGGTTTGTTTTAATAAAAGCACCATCAACAGACAGCCAGGTGTTAGTCATCTATATACAACAATGGTTAGTGTGCTGCGGTATAGCAGTAAGATGAAGTGAAAAGAAATTCTCATATACCTTTTTAATGTGATATATATATATAATATGATATATATATATATATATATATATATGATAAGCATGGAACATGTGATATGCAAATTATTTATTCAATGATTTACCTTTTTTGTTATGTTGAGGAAGGGTGGGCGATATTCCAAAATATCATATCACACACTTGTAAAGCAGAATCACGATCCACAATCTGAATCACTATCTTTCCAATTTTGAGATGTACTCTTGAGAATATTCAGACTGGAACAAGCCTTTGACTTCTCTATTTGCACAGTTTAAAAAAGAAAAACAGTTTTGCATTAAACAATCAGTAGTTCTTAAACTTTAAAACAGTGCATTACTGTGGGAATTAAATTTAATAAAAGACCCCGGTCATGAGCTGGATCAAGTAAAACTGCATCAAATGACTGTGTTTTGTTGGCAATTGGCGTGATATTGCTTGTGACTCTTTAGCCCTGGCCTCGGTACGCCTCCAGGAGCTTGGCTGTTTTCAGAGAGAATCATCAAGTTGTATTACGTATGTATCTTTCTTTTATAAATCTGATAAAACTAGGAGACATAAAGGATGTAATACTACTATATAGGTACTCAAGGTTAACATGATATTGGCTGAAACTGTGTGTTATGTCCCCTTTAATGACACGGACAGCAGAAGGCACTTTAAGAGACAATGCACAGTTCTAATATACTGACACACATCCGATTTCTTTCCCAACTGTTCATTTAAGACATAACTGACTGATATATGTAAATACTCACCTACTAGGCCTACTGTTTTTCAAATACGCCACAGCACATGAAAGACACCTAATAGAGACGTTTGATATAATTTGGACAGTCACAGCCATCTAGAAGGCAGTCACTTACTGCTGTAGTTCTAACATTATTATGAGAACATATAAGATCAGTATCTCTGATTCGAGACGTCCTCAAGCTCAGTCACTAGATAAAATCGTCAGATCACCCACCCTTAATGTTGAGGTACCAATTTAGAATCAATACCATGTCTGGCATTGTGCTGATGCTAAAATGTTGGTATCAATCCAACCATAGTTAGTTTAGAGGCAGCTTAATGAGATCTGATCATGAAACCCAGCGCCTGGTTCCAACCTTGACAGGGCCAATTCTAGAAACTGAGAGTTAGTGTACATCACAGAACGACTTGGTAGCCTCAGAAAGATGGCTCCTGTAATATTTGCAGTAAGGTTTCTTTAAATACAAACACATCTGCTTGACGGCTAATAAACAACTGCAACTTCCATTTGGGTTGCGATGCTCCCGAGTCTACAGTTTGCTCACACTCTCTGCAAATTATAGAGTCTGTCAAACTGGGGCTAAAGTGTGAGGAGGGATATCAACTCTGCACAGATAGCTGTGCTCCAAGTGACAAATTGTAAAAGAATACAGCAGTGCTATTTTAAAAATATGGGTATTTTGGAGCTGTAATACAACATTCGGATGCTCATGTGGGTAATGGCAAAGACTATAGAATACCCAAGACATGTCACTCGTGTAGTTTTGAATGGGGAAAAATGCAATGCTCAGTATGGCAGGGAGCCACACCTTCTGAATGAAAGAGCCAATCACTAATCGATAAAGTCAGTGCGTCACTGCAGAGGCTGTTAGAAGTCCAGGTTACTATAGAAACGATCTTAGACGTGCGCTGCCCTGAGCAAAAGTATTTGAGCAAAAGTAATAACATTTATGACACAGCTGTTGTCAGATTTCATTGGTGATTTCAAATATAAAATTGAATTGTAAGCTAGGTGAACTGTTTAGGAGTTTGATGTTCCCCATTCAAAGTGATAAGAGCTGCATTTGCATTCCTGAGAGAAGAATTTGTTAATTTTGTTATTATAATTTTTTCAGATTTCATTCCCAACCTCAACTGAACAAGATGCAACCATAACAAAACGTAAAACTAGGGTGATAAAATCCACGAACCTTGTAAGTGCAAAATGAAATGAGAAAAGAGACCGAGAAAAAGTCATCCACAAGAACTATGATGGTAATGTATAATCATCTGTCTAATGCTGAAAAAACTATGCAGACAATTTTATACTTCAAGTAGCACATTTACATATGGAAGAATTAATATATGCACTTTAACAGTTTTTTTTTTTTTTTTTTTTTTTTTTTAAGGCAACATATTTCTGCTTTTAACTCCTCCAGAATGTCTTGCCCTGTAGACTTTATTACTTGACACAATTCACACTAGGATGAACAAAAAGCAAATTCACACCAATACAATCCATGATGCAATATACCTGTCAGCTTCAGCTACAGAGGACGAAAAGACAGAAGGATACAGAAGGAAGGGAGCTGTCAGCAAAAAAAAACTCAACAAAAACAAGACCTATTCTGATACTCACAGAATAATTAAGACTGTATTTTTTTTTTTTTTTTTTTTAAGAGCAGTCAATGTAAATGTGTAGTATTAATTCATTTTTATTGCCCCATATTCACACATTTATTTGGTGTCTTTATTCATATTTGCATAGTTAAATTAAAATGCCAAATCCACCTGCTCTTTTTGTAATTTTAATTGCCAGTATTTCGTTAAATTGATCCAAGGTGACAGTAAAGCCTTTTGTAATGTTACAAAAGATTTTGAAATAAATAAATGCTGTTATTTTGAACTTTCTATTCATAAAAGAATCCTGAAAAATAGGTGTGTAATTATTCAAAAAATAAAAACACTATTCGAATTTCCCTAAAATGTTGTTTTGTTGGCTGTAAATGCAGTAAATCCCCGATAAATCCTGAGCACGCAAACTTTGTCAAATGAAACTGAGTTATCACTAAAATGAGAAATTATGAAATACAAACGTCATGACCTTATAGCATTTTTATTTATATTTTAAATTGCTCTGCTTTAAATATTTTTTAATTTTAGTTTATTTTTGCACACACTGTCTAATGTTTTCAAATGGGGAAACACAGGATATCATTTATAAGCTTGTTGTGATAAGATTGTTTGGAAATGGTGAAAAAATGTTAGAATAAAAAAATATATATTTCTCATAAAACATCATCTAAATATACTAATATTCGAATATTCGTTTTTTTAATGAGCTCAAATATTTGAATGCAATATTTTTCCTGTATTGTTGATCAAATAAATGCAGCCTTGTAGAACTTGGTGAGACTTTTTTCCCAAAAAGTTTTAAACAGTAGTGTATATAAAAATACTTTACATATTGAAATATGTTGCTCTGCTTCTGTCCTCAAATGTCCCTTTAAGGGACAGCATAGTTCACAAAAACAAAAAAAAACGCAGAAGAAAGATTGGACCAACATGAGGAAGACTAAATGATGACAAAACTTTCCTTTTTGGGTGAACTATTCCTTTAATTCTGTAGCATTAAGGCACCTTAATCATATTCTTTCTCTCTTCGGGCCATATTTAAGATGTCTGCAAACAATAAATCAGATATCTTCTGTACAATCTAAGATATAAAACAGTAATTATTACTTTTTAATGAGCTTACATTTTATACAAGGCATATGGTTCCCTCAGGGAACCGCTTCAAACTCTTTTAAGAACACTACAGGTGCTATCTGGACCAATTTTTCTTCAACGGAAGGAGAGTTCAACAGTTTACAAGCACTAAATAATAAGCATGTCCTTGATAACAACCTTGCTGTGCTTAGTCTTGTTTGTGAAAGCCTTACACACAAATAGCAGTTGACTCCTGTCAGCTCTGGGACTGTTTAGAAAGGTGCTTCAGGCATAGCAACTTCATAATAACCTCATCGTCAGGTGAAGTGAGAGGAGGTGCACACCACACACACTGGGCTGTGTGCAAGATTAATGCTGTGATGGACGTGACCCTCAGGGCTCTGCCTGTGCTATTCTCAGCCTCGCCGAGCAGATGGGCCTCCATTCTCAATGGAAGGAAGGAAGCATGAGTAATGCAAGCACAAAGTCAAGCACAGCAGCTTTTTTTCCAGAGGACACGTGTTTCAAAACAATCTGACACAATACCAAGCTAAGGGGGACAAACTGTATTTCTGACCTTTACGTCTTTAAATAGCAGTAAAATTGCCAGAGGACAGAACTTAAAAAAAAAAAAAAAAAACACCAACAGGAAGGGACATCTGAATTCTCGATCACTTGAGTGCAGCACTCCCATCAACTCCTGACATAACAAATGAGTAGATTCTTTTTTTGTTACTCAAACCTAAAAATTCATAGACCACAAAAAATGTAATCTTGAGTGACTCCAGATCCATTGTGCAGGACGAACAGAAAACAGCCATATGACAGAATCTAATGTTGTTTTCACACCTGTAAA
Organism: Carassius auratus; assembly: GCF_003368295.1. NCBI lineage: Eukaryota > Metazoa > Chordata > Actinopteri > Cypriniformes > Cyprinidae > Carassius > Carassius auratus. The sequence continues at coordinate 25,582,029 of NC_039244.1, forward strand.
TTAATTGCTTTGTTCCGAACCCCGGGGGTTAAATCACTACAATGTTGCAATTTCAACTTAGTTCGGTTCACATTCACAAGGCAGACCAAACAGACCAAACTTTGTGCAAGTTAGGATATTATACATATATATATATATATATATATTGTTGACAGTTTATTTGCCTCTTTGCTGTCACGCAGCACTTTTTCAGCCAACTAATTAAAGCCCATCTGTTTTAAGCGCTCACTAACACTTTTTTTAAATTTCAGTGTTTTTGTATGTTTTGGAGAGCTGTTCGTCTGAGCAAATTTCAATTAAACATTTAAGTCATTCCCTGTTCCAAGTTAGCCCATTATTCATTTAACTAAACAAGCCAAGGGAGAAAACACACCAAGTTCCGAAACAAATGCTCGGGTGTGAAAACACCCTAAATTCCACTTTACAACATACAGAAATCCTTATTAGCCTGACTACGTCAGACTTCGTACTTCCGCTCAATTTCAGTTCGCTTCTGTATTCAGTCTGAGATAGTGAACTGTCTCCCAGTTTTCCTCCGGCTACAAAACAGCTGGCCAATCAACAAACAGAGGGCGGGCTGAGAGCCGTGATGTAGACACTAAGCTCCGAATTTAAGATTGTAGTTTAGGTTAGGGAAATCAAAAATGACCGCGGATATGGAGATATCTATCAACTGTTAATTTATCAACTGTTACAGATCGTCAGCGAGAAACTGGGGAGGCCAAAGTCTGGCAAGGCGGTAATTGTGATTGTGGTTTGCTCTCATGGAGAATCGGGTTAAGGAGGCAGCAAAACTCACTCAGTGTTTTTTTTTCTCGCTGCATACCTGTGTTTACAGTGGAAGTTTGAGGAGGCTGAGCCGGCGCATAACACATCATAACCAAACGTTATGTGATTGGCTTACGGGTAGCCAATGATATTGAACTTCAGACAAGCGCCCCCGCTTGTCGTGTAAATGAACCGGCAAAATGCATTAAAAGTCTTAAATTTTTGGTGTTGTGTATATGCCCCCACAGTTTCTAAAAGGATGTTATTGATCTTATAGTGAAAAATTCATAATTCCTTTTACTTTCACTATGTCATAATTTTAAAAGTAATTTAAATTGATTTGACATACTTTTAAGACTCATATCACAATTTCCATAATTGAATAATTTATCAAATTTTTCTTCAATTTTGTGCAGCCATATCAAACGTCACAGTATGGTACTTTAGAAGAATCATCGTAAGCATTGATTGAGAACAGGGCAGCTGCCTCAGGTTTCCAACAAAGTAAAAAAAAAATTGGAAAGCAGATTTTGCCTGCCTTATGAAGCTGCAAATGGTTTATACAACTTCTGGCAAACTAGAAAACTGTCTTAGCTTCAGGAAGTGGGATGAAACATTTATGTTGTTTTTCCATGGTACGGCACGGTACGGTTCACTTTTGGGGGGTTTTTCCACTGGGTACAGTAACCTAGTACCTAGTACTTTTTTTAGTAACACCTCAGTTGAGGTTCCAAGTGAACCGTACCATTATCAAAACGTGATATGTAAACTCTGCTAATCACGGATTGGCCGAAGAGAATTGTCACTGAACTTGCAACACAAACACAATTTAAATCAGCATAGCCAGGGGAGAATTGAACGCAACCGTTTTGGACGAGCGCACCTTTTTTAACAACCAGTCTACTGAGGAGGAACATACATTCCTCTCGTTGAAAGCAGAGGAGCGGATCCAGTGAGAGCTTGATGGGGCGACACGGAATGGAAAAGTTTTTCAGGAGTCGCACCAGTAGAGGCGGTGCAACAATAACGACGTTAACAATCCCACCCACTCTTAAGCGATACTAAACTGCAGTGCTATTAGAGCATTCTAAGGGGACAAGCATCTGTTAGCTTTAACATGGTTTCAGCAGGGGAAACAACAGCAAATGCTGGTGAATATCACAATTAACTCCATCTATGGATTAGGAGCCAATTCATTAGCACCATCCACAGCAAACTAATGACATTTCATTATGTTGACCGAACCGCTGCAGAGGTTGCAGGGCAAAAGGGGGCTAAACTGTTGCTAATCAAATCGAGCGGCTCGCTCTCCGGAGAGAGATCAGATTGCCTTTATCACCTGGAATGCTTGAGGTGTGGCAGATGGAGTGAATGATGGGAGGCGAGAACAGATATTGGCTGCTCACACAGAGATGTCCTTTTGTTTGCCCAGGCCTTCAACAAGCTGGGTCAATCACTAAAGAAATTGGAATAGATCAGCAGGGTCTAAAAATCAATGCTAGGCTGAAGGGTGCAAAAAACAGAAGCTGTCAAGGACTCTTATTGGTGTGAATGAAAACACAAGAAAATAATAGGTTTATGTGGTGTAAACTGTCTATGATAATATTGCAATTATTGTTTTAATGATGTGCGAGCTGACATTTTTGTGCATTTCACTTTCACTGTTTTTGACATAAAACTTCTTGAAATGATTTTAATGTGTGCATCAGTACTTGTAACATTATTTCCAGCACATTTTAACAATGCCGTTATAATAATGATAATCGTGATAATTTTGGTCCCTACAGTCATTATATTACATTTTTATACCATTTCATCGCTACTTAGAATGCCCCCAAACTTATACAGGTACTAGTTATACAGGGCCATTTTCCCTGAGTTTTGTCTTAGATTTACATCACATGACAAAGCAAGAGTGCTGTTTTCCCCAGAAATCAAAAAGATTACAAATGTCACACTGATTTAACAAAACAGTTCAATAAAGGATAAGTTAACAATTACAGTTACATTTTAACACTGTTTTTGCTTTTGTCAACAAAAATGTCTAGGTGAATTATCTATGCAATTATAAATGCAGTGTGCAATTATTCAATCCTCCTCTAGATTTATTAAACCACTTGAGTAAGTACATCTAAATGCCACTTTTGATGCAGCTTCTGCAGTGCAAAGGTTAATTTTGTTGATATGGATTTCATTTGATTGGTAACAGCATCTTATTCTAATTGAAATTATTAATTGAATGTAAGAATTTGACATAAGAAGATTAGTTGATATACGGTAAACTGGTTTGAACAATACGGGCATGGTATGAATAAAACAAAACAAAAAAAACAACAAAAAAACAACCGTCATACTGATACCTAAGTGCCTAAGCAATGTAGAGGCCAGAGACACTGAAGGCGAACGCACAGAGGAGAAAATTCTGTAGTGGGCAGAGCAAGTTCTCTGATCACGATGTGCGAAATATAGGAAGAAAATCCTAAAAACTGAATTGGAGGTTTATATGAATGTATCTGAGGGAAACTAACAGTATTCAGAAAAGTTTAGATGGAATTAAGCTGTATTTCTGTTGTTCCATAAGCGCCTCCTGCTGTCAGAGAGTGAATCTGCATCTCATTCAGAGCTTCTGCTGTTTATTTCATTCAGGTATGTAGGAGAATTTCACAAAGCTCATCAGATCATTCTGTTTTTGCTTTAAATTGGGTTATTACTAAATCAAATTATGTATATGTAATTATATAACTAAATGATATGTAATGATATAAATGTTGTAAAGGAATTATATAACTAAAATTAAATAACTGTAATTACAGATTTAGGTTCAATAGAGATGTCAGTCTTTATTTTTCTTCTTTTTAGGGCAGCAGTAGCTCTTGCAGCAAACCAACCATCCACATCAAAAGCTGACAATTCAGCAAACATTTCAGTAACAAATCAAAGAAAAAAATAAACAAACACTACTGTTCCAAATATTCTGTATGTTGCTCAAAATATATATATATTTTTTTTTACGTGGACATTTAAAATGAATGCATTTTAGAGCTGTAACAATAAAACCGTAATACCATGAAACCATGATATTACACTAGGTTCAGCCTGTTCGGTCATTTTTTTTCAGATTTCTACCCAGGTGCTGGATATTTTCTGTAACTCAGCTGCTGGGTCATTTCCACTGTTAATACGATTGATGAACCCCCTCACATACATACTCAGCGCTGTGTCAATGTGAAGCAATGTTGTGTAGTCTGTGCCAAACCAGAGAAAACTGGATACATGTCAAACGTTCATTATGTTTTCTGTTCTGAGAAAACTTGCCTGGAGGGAAACTTTACTAATGAAATTAAGGTTCGTATTACATTGTATTCCTATCAAATCATCACTGTACTGTATATACAGGAAAACATTGTAATCTCACATTTCCCCTTGTTTTTTTTTTATTTTACTTATTTTTTTATGTGCATCGTAGCTAACGTCTGCTTGGAACACTAGCCTTTTACGAACACAGCATCCACTGGTTCCACACTCAAATGACAATCAAGCAAATGTCGCATCAGTTCCACCATGTGAGTTTAACCTCTGCCAAACAAATGTGTGACTAGTCCTGAAACACAACTTTGATTTTATGTGCTACAAAATTTCTGTGCACTCAACTGACTACAATAAGAGTGCTATTGATCTAGTGCGCCATTGTTGAGCCAGTGTTGGGTATAACATGTTACTAAGTAACGTATAACTTTAACTTTAAAATTTAAACTTTATTAACTGTAAAAGTAAGGGATTGCTGTACATTTTAAGGTAATTTAATTACAGTTAATTATACAGTACTTTCTGCTATCTCTGCAGAATGATGAATGTTACAGTCTACTGTAGTAATGTTGTTTACTGACCTTGTTGTTGATGTGTATAAAGTTCTAAGCAATAAGAATTTAGTTTATAAAATATCAGAATGTTGTTTATATACTTTGTGGTGATACAAAGCATATGTGCATGAATGACACTACATCTTCTTCTTCTTTTTTTTAAGGAGTAGGCAAAATAAGTATGATTGACTACCAATACACGTACAGTACAGTATGTCAATGTGTATGAAAAATGGTACCCCTTGTTTTGAAAAGTTGAATCTTTAGCCTAATTTTTCTTAAAGGGGGGGGGGGGGGGTTGGGGGGTGAAATGCTATTTCATGCATATTGAGTTTTTTACACTGTTAAAGAGTTGGATTCCCATGCTAAACATGGACAAAGTTTCAAAAATTAAGTTGTACGTTTGAAAGAGTATTTTTGTTCCAAAAATACTCCTTCCGGTTTGTCACAAGTTTCGGAAAGTTTTTTTTCGAGTATGGCTCTGTGTGACGTTAGATGGAGCGGAATTTCCTTATATGGGTCCTAAGGGCACTTCGCGCGCTCCCGTATAGCAGAGCACAGCAGAGACATTCACTGATCAGAGCGAGAGCGTCGCGAAAAGTCACAAAAGAAGTGTTTTTGGTTGCCAGGGCAAGACAACCCTGCACATATTACCAAAAGAAAAACAGCATTAAGGGACCAGTGGATGGAGTTTATTTTTACAGAGCATCAACGGAGCTCTGCAAGTGTTTGTGTTTGTTCCCCTGCATTTCGAAGATGCTTGTTTTACAAACAAGGCCCAGTTTGACGCCGGATTTGCATATCGTTTATTTCTTAAGGATAATGCAGTCGCAACGAAAAAGGGTCACAATCGTGTGTTGGAACCGCATGCGGTGAGTAAAACTGCTTCAAATATCTCTGTGTTGTTAACTTAGCTATCGGCGCGTAAGCACATCAAATAAACAACATGCGATGTTGTCATCAAACTGCACTTTCCACATGTACAGCTTAAAAAAATAAATAAATAAAAAATAAAAGACGACAAAGTGGAACTTAGTCATTTTCCAAAACCGCTAAGCAAATATATACAGTTTCAGTACATACCACATAAGCCCCTTTCACACTGCACGTCGGACCCGCAATATTCCCGTAACATTGCCTGGTCGCCTTCTGTGTGAAAGCAACCACGTCCCGGAATTGATTACCGAATCGAACCCGGGTCGGGGACATAGTAACATTGCGGTAATCGATCCGGAACGAGCGCTGTGTGAACAAAAGCCAGATCTAATTCGGTATCGAAGTGATGACGCGCGTTATCGCGTGACTCTTTTACCGGCTGTTTTGAAGGAAGATCAACATTCGCGACGAAAACACATGTGCAAACTGTAATGAAGCAGAGATCAGTTAGTTCCTCACTTTCCGCGCTGACGCAGAGATCGTTTGCTTGCTTCAGTTAAAGTATAACGTGCCAAGCGTTGTCGACTCGTACATTACACGTCACGCGCTGATGTCACGTGTCGTTACGGGATCTTCAGGGGTTGTGTGTGAAAGCACGCACATATACCGGGTCATCACTGGCTGTGTGAAAGTGCCAAATCTAGCGACCAGGGAACAATTACAGGAACACTTTACCGCTGTATTTGCCGGAATGGCAGTGTGAAAGGGGCTATAGAGACTTTGTTGCTGATGCTGCTCTTGTTGAATTTCAGCCTGTGGATCTGATTCTGGATCATAAATATATGCTGAATCTGACTGTTAGCCATGGTTTGTTTTGGACGCTCTCAACGCAAAAGCCTACTGGCGCTCGTGATTCTTTAGCTCCGCCCACACGTCATGCCTCCAGCCGCTCGTGTTTTTCAGGGAAAAATCGGTACAGACTTTCTTTCTCTTATGAATATAATAAAACTAAAGACTTTTTGGAGTTATGAAGGATGCAGTACTACTCTATAGGTACTCAAGATTAACAGGATATTGAGTGAAAACGAGCATTTCACTCCCCCCCCCCCTTTAAGCATTTCTGTTATTCAAATATTTTGAAGAGTAGCCTAATTCTACTTGTTAACCAAAAAAAGGTTATTTTACTATTATTATTATTATGTTTAATTAATGTTTAAGTATTACAGTTGTTTTAAAGCTCAAAGGCTAAACTATACAGTGTTTGACTCAAATTAAAAAATATATATTTATAGATATTTCTGTTTTTGATGTAACTTTTATGTATACTTTTATATAAATATATATTGTATTAACTATTCCTCTCCTATATATAAAACTTGTTTTTATTTAAAATCAAAAATCTTTGATAGGTTCACTAACCCAGCCAGGGCAGGAGTTAGGGGGCCGGGGCCCCTGGTCTTGAGGTCATGTTTGGGTCTTACTGTAAAAACGCCTAGAACATCATTATGGAGTAACACAAAAAACACACACACACACGCACTAAATATTTTGAGGTTCATGTATAGTACAACTAATATGCAACATGTCTAGCCTATTAAAAGTTTAGATGTAATATTAAAGTCATTATAATACGATAAACAGGATGTGTTCTCTCAGTTGAGAGATCAAAACCCTGAAATTACACGGAGCAAAAATAGTTAGTATTATACAAAATTTATTGTCATAACCAATATGTGTCATCTTATGTTAGATTCTTAAATTTAATCATATTCAATCTGAATAAAAATGTTGCCTTTTAAAAATCAAATTAAATCACTATCAATGAAATCTAGGGCTGTAGTACTCGAGTCCGGTCTTGGACTCGAGTCCGGACTCGAGACATTTTTCTGTCGTCTCGGACTTGTCTCGGACTCGTTGAATTTGCACTCGGACTTGTCTCGGACTTGGCCATTGGACTCGCCAAGTCTTCTAGTTGGTCTTGACCGAGTCCAGCAAAAAAATAAAATAAAACATTTCTCCTTCATAACAAAACCACATTTGCATGATGTCGCTACTGAAAACGTGTGGAAAACGCTAGGAGCGCTGCTCTCCTTATTTCCAAAGCACTCTGTAGCCTGCACTCTACGCTCGCGCTCCAGTGGCGTCTGCTGTTGCTGGGCAACCATGACCCGCTCTCCATGATGACGCAGAAGTTTCAGCAAAGAATAAATGGAATTCCAGCACTTAAAATCACTTGCAGTAGCTCTGCTAATAGATTCATTTAAAAAATGGCTATCCTTGTACAACTATGATCATCTGTTTCTCCATCTTGCCTTAGCTTTCAGTATTGTTCCGGGAAAGGATGTGCATGACCAGCAGTGCACTTACTGCGACCTGAAAAGTTTAGATGTTTCTAATTTAATTTTCTACCTGTTAGATTGTGTTTTATTTACGTCTACACCTAGATAGCCTTTTTTTATCAATAAACGCGTATTAATGTATAGCCTTATGCAACAATTACATATGTAAATTTTAAAAACTTTATATATGACATTACATATTTACATTTTCATGTAACAGCCAGTATTTGTATCTGTAACAATCACAATTGTTTTCCTATCTGCATTCGGATACAACATCGTACAGTTACTTGATAAGACTGTTATGACTTTTTATATATTTTTTCGTAGTTATCACTGAACAAGTATGTCGTGTTAAACTGAAATAATTATTAATTTCTAAAATAATATTTATCATGCAAGCAGAGAGATGTCATGACAAACGTGTCATAGTGATCATTTGAACACGACTGAATCCATTCAATGCACACATTCTCATTACGCAGAACACTTTGAGCGAGTCTTAATGTTAATGAACTTCACTAAACAGATGTGTGTGTTCCGCGCAAACCAGCAAAAGGTAAAGATGCAAACATGTAGGACAAGTAGACAATGTATCCGTATCGAAGCTGACTATTAGCCTACTCTTGAGAGAGAACTGATTTGGTTTTTGAGAGACTGAGACGCGCAGCGCGGCTGTTTTATTGGTGAGCGCGCTATGCTTATTCCATTCATTCGTATCATGGTAGCCTAAGCTTTCAAAATTTGCCTTTTAAATATATGCAAATAATATAACGTGTAGCTATGATGTATTATTATAGGTAAAATTACTCTTGCAACGCTCTGATTTCTGAGAGATAAACAGAGAGGCGACAACAATGCGGTGTTTGATTTGCGATCTTTTCACTCATAAAGTTTACATTCATTCACTTCTGGCGCTGATCCCCTGGCTCACCTGTTATCTAGCAAACACCAGACTCTGTCAGCTTTAGCCGAGTATTCAGGCAGAATTATTCCTTGAGCGTTATTCGTTTTCTAAGCCATTATCCGTGCCATTCCGAATAAGGAATTCGGCTTCAGGCACAACCCTAATTATTACATTACATATTTTATTTTTACATGCAACATAGATAAGGTCATATAGTAACAGCTCCACGCAATATTGTAATTCTAAAATTCACGTCGTACTTGCAAACACTTTGTATGCATTATGGTTAATGCATGCTGGAGTAGTCGATTGTTTCCGACAGAGCTCGACTAGTCTATGCAAGCACTAGCACAGTATGACAAAAATGTCGCTGTATTTATGTGCGCATGGCCAGTAGAGCCAAACGTATCCATTCTAGCCTTGCTGCGCGCATTTGTCATATCCCGAGCTTTGCATGTGTCTGTGCACTGTGGCATAGTCATATACATTTTTGACCACAGATATAATGTCAACAAAAAATAAAGTACATAAAAATTATTTGACCTTACAGTTCCAAACTTTGTTTATCCAAGTTTAGCTCCCAGGGTCGGACTGGGGGTAAAACCACTCATTAGCAAGGCCCCAAAGGAAGAGATGGCCCTTGAAAAGTATGAATCTGAAATATATATTTTTTACCTGGATATTTTCATGCGTGGGGGCCAAGGGGGCCCATCAGGACTGCCTATGCATAGGGCCCAGGATCTTGTTTAACGCCCCTGTTAGCTTTAACCCTAATTATACACACTTGAACATAATCAAGCTCTTACTAGACACACTAATCTTCCAGGTGTTTTAAGGCCAGTTGGAGCTAAACTTTTCAGAGTTGTTACTTTGCACATGCTTTTTGATCATTACAAATAATAATGTAAAATGATTTTCTTAGAATAGGAGATATGCTTTCTCTTGCATCACAAACATTATCAGTAGTTAAGTATGTGGTCTTGAAGAGGACCCTTTTTTCTTTCATTTGGACTCGGTCTTGGACTTGGACTCGAAACTTTTGGACTTGGACTTGACTTGGACTCGAACCTCTTTGGACTCGGTCTTGACTCGGTCTCGACTAGTCCTGGACTTGGACTTGACTTGGACTCGACAAACCCGGACTTGACTACAGCTCTAATGAAATCCATACATAGATTGGATAGTACATAGTTTAAATATAACATTTTAAATGTAAAAATATTTAATGATTGCAAAAATGAAATAATAAGCTACAATACTTTTTTAAATGTGAAACTATGACAGGCGGTAGGCGGCAGCAAGTAACTTTCTTAATCCTTAAATCAACTGATTCGTTTCACTTCACAAATGAATTTACTTATAGCCTGACTGAATCATTTACTCACACATACTGGTAAAAATTTTTTTTTTATTATTATAGCAATTATAGCATGATTAAATAAGTCGCTTTGGATAAAAGCATCTGCATCTGCATAAATGTATTAATGTTAATGTAAATGTACTCATCAGTCTAGTGCAAATTATTAAATTTACACTCATAAAAAAACATTTGTTTTTTTCCCAAATTCTAGATTTATCCTGTTGGGTCGTTTTATTGGGTGATTTTTATTTTATTTTATTATTATTATTATAACTTTTTCTTTTAAATGTATGTCCCAACTAACGTCTGGTTGTATTGCTAGCATTCTACAAACACAGCATTCACCAGATCTACACTTAAAGTGATCAATGCGCCGGCCCCATCCTGGAAGTTTCTCCACCAGCCAAACGAACCATTGCTGAAACACAATGCGACTTTGCAGTTTTATCCAGCAAAGTTTCTGTGCACTCCACTGACTACAACAGGAGTGCTATTGATCTATTGCACCATTGTTACAGCTGTGGTTGCGCTATGCGCTTGATGGGTTGAAACTTAAATGTCTGACAGAGAAGATGGCAAGAGGTAAACCTGTTTTTGATGTAACTTTTCAAACATGAATATAAGAAAAAGTCATGATTGTAAGTCATTTAATGAACTGGAACAGCCTACTGATAGCAGTTTTCTTTTGACTGCTTTTGCTGCTCCTGACTTGATGTTGAATATATATATATATATATATATATATATATATATATATATATATATATATATATATATATATATATATATAGTATATAAACTGTTCTTGAAAACAGTTCAAAAGTCAGCAGTCCACGGCAGGTCTAAACCAGCCAAGGTACGAGTACAATAACATACTCAAGACTTCATCTAACTATCGCTATTGACAAAATCCCATAACATATAAAGAAATATATATTTTCGTCAATATTACACATCCTTAAGTGGAAAATGTTTATTATGCTAAAAACATGTTTTGGACAAAATAACTGTCAGAACAAAATGCCACCTCTGTTTTTTAAAACTTCGCTTATTGAATAACAAATGCCCTTGATTTATGTCTATAAGAATTCTTCAAGACAAGCATACTGTTGTGCAAAGCCACCAACAGACACAAAGTATCTATTATTGACACAACCTTGTGCAGAGCTTTAAAATATGCAAAGATGCATCGTTAATCCCTTTAACTTCCAAGCGGGCATCAGACACAGTGCTTCAGCATCAAAGGAAAGGTTCAGCAACTTGAAAATGCATTTAGAGAAGTGTGTGGATACCTGCAGCACAAGCGGCTCAGGGTTGAACGCCAAGGTCATCAGCAGCTGCATCCGTTCAGTGTCCTTCAGGTTCTTCAGCAGGAAGCTGCCAGAGTCCTTGGTCTCCGCGTACCTCCTGACCACACGGTCAAGAAGCCTCTGCGAGGGGCAGTGCACCAGATCCGACCAGCCCTCCACCACCTCTGGCGTCAGCAGCCTTACGTCCCCGTTAAGTTGGGCGAACTCCGTTTTGTACATACCCTGAATGAGATCACAGCGAGGCCTTCCAGTGGCCCGTTTGCAGATCTTCTGATCGATCTCTGCGAGCTCTTGGTTGGAGCCCAGGCGTTTGAGCACGACCCTGCGCGTTCCTTCCCTGGGTTCTCCATACTGAGCAAAATAAACGTTCTTCACGTTGAAAAAGTCTAGGAAGCGCAGGCGACCCCACATCTCAAAGGTCACCTGGCCGTTCATGAACTTCCGGCACCAGCTAGTGCCGAAGCAGGCTGGACACTTGTTTAAGCCGATGAATCGCCTGTCGGTGAGCTCGTTTCTCTGGAATGAGGCGAATAGGTTGTGAGTGTTCATCAGCAGGATAACAAAAAAAGCTACGATGAAGAGGAACTTGCCGCACCGGTAGACGCGGCCAAATTTGAGTGACAGTATCCGCAGCATGCTGACTGGCAGCAGCGCACTGAGAGTGAGTGCAGTTAATCTTTGTCAATGTGTCTGTTCCATGATTGCTATGTGTAATATCATCATCCCCCTCAAGTTCACATTAGTTAGAGAGTGCTCCATAATGGCAGCAGTGTTGCCTGGTAAACTCATCGGTTTCAAGAACCCCTCTCAGCATGTTTCACAGAAGGGCTTTCTGGTTTTACATCGAGTTTCCATTAAGCTGCCACATCAGGAATCCCTTTACCTGAAACAGATAAATGAAATCAGATTAATATAAGCAAATTAAGCTTTAAGTGTAATAATGACATTATAAAATAAAGCAGTTATAAACGCTTCTTTCACACAGTTGCCGTTTCAGAGGTATCTGTGTGGATAGTTCACCCCAAAGTTTCATCATTTACTCACCCTCATGTTTTCCAAACCTATATAATGTGCATTCTTCCTTTTTTTTAAAAAAAGGGGGGGAAAATATATTCACAATCAATCTTTATGTTAGTAATATGTCAGTTTGTAAGCGGTAACCTAATATAGCCAAACCTCAGCCTAGTGGGGACGGCAACAGGAAGTGGGTGTTGTTAAAATATTTAAATATCAGTGCTCAATCTATTTCGAAAGCTTCAAATCCAGTGATGTATGTTTTAAAGCCTTTAACTTCAGCAGACGGCTTAGAAAAAGACAGAATCACACAGAGAGAGGTACATTTGAAGTAAGCAGCTTGTTTGAAATTCTAATTTGTTAGCCAATTAGAATAGTTCACACAAACATCTCTAATACAAAAATATACAATTAATAAGTGCTGATAAGACACTGTAAAATGTCATTGATGTAAAGCAGAAACTGTTGCTCAAAAAAGAAGAAGACTCTTTCCAGAAAAATGTGAGATTAGGGTTCTATAAAAATGTAGGCATGGTTTTGTTCATCATCTTTAACCTCATAAAACATTTAGCATAAAGCAGTACATTTACAGCTTAGTATACGAAAGAGTGCACTTAGCGTCACTGACCTTTTTTTTTTAAAGAATTCAGTTAAATGAATGCATAAAAGGAACATGCAAATCAAACCAACTATAACTCAATGATTACATAACTAACATGAACTTCAAACAAGGCTGCCTGCTCTTTAAAAATAGTATTTGGGTAAAACTATTTTAATGACAGTAAAATTATTTTGTACACAAAGTCTTTCATATCTAATAAATGTGTTTGTATATGTTAAAATATGGCATATTGTACTTGTATACTTAAGTAATCTGGTCAACTTTGCAACTTATTCTGGTAAAGAGGAACCCACTTAGACAGGAAGAGACCAGCGTTTAATGCACTCAACCACAGTTTGTTTAGTTTTTACTGTAAATTAGGTCTGGTTTATCTGAAACTAATGATAACACAATAATAGTGGAAAATTAATTTAAATGGTTGCACATAATGTCAGGTTTGCAGGAAATTTAAAGACCATTTTAAGACCAAGTAAAGAAAATTTAAGGAATAATTTGAAGGAAACAGTTGTTTGTGTTTGAGTTATATTAGCAACATTACTAAGCCATCTCGATTACTAAAAATCATTTTACATGCACACACCATAAAAAAAGACTTGAATACCTCTGCTCCCAACCACTATAATATGAAAATAACATTTACTGTACTTCTGGTCACACAAAAACCTCTTAAATCAAGATACATCTACTTGAGAAGCAAAATTTCATTACATAAAAGATCATCTTGTTTTCTGTGGAACTGGTCAAAATGAAGTAACAAATGTCTGTCAAACTATTTAAATAAATGGGAAAGATTTAAAACCCCATTGAGAGATGTTTGTTCTTGTATTAAGCATAAACATAACCAACTTTTTTTTTTTTTTTACTTTTATTTTACATTTTGCATTTTCTCATGTAAATGGATTTCTTTATTGTATTGGAATATGTGTTGGAAAACAAAAATACTAAGGAAGGCATAAATAATTTTTTGCAGTGCATGCAATACTTAGAGACACACACAACAGACTTTTTATTTCTGCTCTGATTTAAGAATTTTTAAGGATTTAATTATATATATAATTTTTTTTATTTTAAAATTTAAAATTGTATTTTTATTTTTATTTTATTTTTTCACACTTTAAAAATCAATGGCTACCATCAACTGTTTGGCTACCAACATTCTTCAAAATATACATAGATTTATGTTTGTTTGTTTTTTACCCAAATGTTTTTTACCCAAAGGTAAAGAAATACTAGGTTGATACTGATTATTTTATTTTATCTGATTATTTTTAAATAAATGTGCATGCTGTATTAAACTCACAATGCTTATGGCAGCTCTGCTAATTAAAATAATAACTGTAATCTGCAATAAGTCTTGCAACATTACAAATTATTATATTTTGGATATTTTTGTACTTTTTTATAATGAATATGCAAAAGAAAAAAAAAAAGTGAGACGATCAGCAAAATGGCATCAAAAAGCAATAGTAGTGGAAACCAATAAACTTTCACAAGTATGCAACCAAATCATTAGCATGAAAGCATCATGTTGTATGCTGATGGTTTTTCATGGGGTTTTTTTGAGGCTCATTTTCTACCTCTCCCTCAGCACTTGATGAGCAGGGGAAAGGTCCAAAAAAAAACTCATCATGGAGAAAGAGAGCTCAGATAACTACACAGCCTTCTCACCAGACACGTTTTCCATACCGAAAAAGACACAAAGCTCTCGCAGCTCACAACTTTTAAGACTTTGTATGAAGTGCAAAACTTCTGCTGAAGGGATAAGGCACACGAACGAGGGGTAAACAGACCTGGAAAACATCTGGCAGATGGTGACGGCTTTCAAGATGATTCATCAACACCAGTTTCAAAGCTTCACAACAAACCTGGGCTCAACCACTGAAACAAACCCAGTTTCTAGTTAAACATTTTCAACATTTACCCTAACAAATGCATTTAAACAATGATGTTTGAGAATTCCAATGAGCCCTTTTATATAAAAAAAAAAAAAACTACGCTTTTTATGCTTACTAAAATGTGTCAAAAGTATCTTATTATCATCTCACTCACTTCAGAACTAGCATGTTAACTTTAATACAAAATGCAAAAGGGTCCAACAAAACCTCGATTTGAAGACATAAGTAGGTGTAATTTAAACATTAAGGTCCTCAAAATAGCAGAATTCTTCTCTATCAATGCTTAAACGATGTGTGCTGGGCCATTCATTGTCTTGCATGCTGCTTTAAGTACCATTTCTCTGTGGTACTGAGAATGAGAAACCACAGTTGTCACAGTTATTGACTGTTTAAGTCAATAATGTTTGATCACACGACATGACAGTGCCGTTATGCTGTGAGTACAACCCAACCAGATAAAGAGCTATAAATAACCAACCGTAAATGTGAGGAGGGCAGATGTCATCTTGCACTTTACACTGTTATGACTGATGGCTGTACTGTGAGAAAGCAATTGTGGTGACCTACATGAACCACCCTTAAAAGGACAGTTCACCACAAAAATAAATAAATTAAAGCTCTGTCACCATTTAGGAAGCCTAACTGTCAGTCCAAACTCATAAGGTATACAATTTCTGTCTAACGCACAAAAGTTGTGACAAATATTAATACTGCTTACCTCCATGCAATGAAAATGAATAGGAACCACCAAGGGTTATCAAAGACAAAAAAATAAAATAAATAAATAAATAAATAAAAAGAACACAGTAAAAGCATAACGAAAGTAGTCTATTCGGATCATGCACCATATTCCAAGTATTCTAAAGGAATATTTTAGTGAAAAAACAAACTAAAATTAAGCTATTTATTGAAAAGATGCAGTCACCATTCACATATGAAATACTAGTTAGCCTGCTACAACTCTATGAAAGACATAAACATATCATTCTTTGTTCCAGAAACGAAAGAGAGAAAGGATTAAAGCAACATGGTATGTAGACCATTTTTATTTTTAGGTTAACTATCTCTTTAACAAAACTCTGTCATAAAAACACAGAAAAAAAAAAAAAAAAAAAAAAACTGGACCACTCATCCGATGTGTCATCCACTTCTAGTGACTGGTAATATAATAAATTATGTTTTCTTACTCGGCTTCCAGGACTTATCAGACTGCGAAACAGTTCTGAGAAACTTGACTTGAGCTTGTTTGACAGCTGCACCAGGGGAGTATTTTCGTGCTGTGTAGTTCAACCGTTAACTTTGTAACGTTAGATATTACCATAATACTCACTTGAGACGTCTGGACGTAATACAAAAGAACATAACCGGTTTAGGTACAAATTAATCACTGTCACACACACACACACACACACACACACACACACACGAGAAAAAAAATGTAAAGCCTTACTTTGTACTTTAAACTATGACTAGCTTGACCGCTCAAACTCTGACCGCTGAAGCCGTGAAGATTCATCATATCGCGGACAAAATAGAGCAAACCAGCAGGTAAACAAGAGGAATGAGACAAGTAACGCACTCAGGAACTTTTTTCTGACTTTCTTTGTCGGTATGTAAACGACAGACTTGAGTATGTGATGTAGCTACGTAAAGTTCCAAAAACACAAAACCAGTTAACGAAATGTATTGTTTATCTAATCATTTTTCACGGCTGGTGGTCTAAGAAAAATATATCTATATATCTGTATAAAAATATATCACGATATATCTGAATGTTCATTGTACTATTAATAATAATATTAATAATATTAATAATAATAATAATAATAATAATAATAACAACATGCTTGAGCAATTTGTTATCCATTTTCTCCAGTCCAAAATAGAAAACTTTCTCGTTTAATTCGCTTTACTAGAGAACAGCAATAAACTGGAGTTACTTTCTCCGTCTCGATGCAGAAGTTCCCAAGTTCATTCAAAATGTATGGTAGAAACATTGCAAATATGAAAATAATTATATGACAGGATGACATGCAAATATCCAAACCTACCAAATAAAAATGTGTGAAATTCCTGGTTTATTCCAGTGGCTCGAGGAAGCTTCGTTGTCGATTTATGAATTCCTGTCTCTTACCAGCAGCCGTGCACGTCGACGCTTTCCCACGTTTCTATATGCTGCGTGCACTATTGCTTTTTCTCTATCCCTTTACATTTCCCAAGGGTTGTCTTCTCAATCTCGAGACAAGTTCAGTCCGCGAGCGCTGAAGCAGCTGCACAAAAGATCCGACTTCGCGGATCTGCTTTCGTATTTACGACCCTTCTGGTCAGTTTACGTTACTGGTTACTAGGTGATCGTGTTTGTAACTCCTCCCCGAAATCTAGAGCGCTGCTCATCTCGTCCTCGCGTTCAGGAGTAAGTGCATCCTTCAGGTGTAGTGGCTTAATTGGTGCTATCCAACAGGACCCTGACCTGCATAAAGTCTGGGGTCATCTTATGAGCAAAAGAAAATCTGTTTCATTGTGGAGAGCTGCTACATTCGAACAGTCTGTCAGATCTTAGATGAATGAAAATAAGTGAAGGTTATTCGAGTTGAACGCCCACATTATTAGGCTACTCAAACAGTTGTAAGCGAAATTGCAATTGATGAGAGTGAAGAGATTGAAAGCCACTTCTGTCTATCGCTTCATCCCACGCAGTTATTTTCAGTTTCTGTGAAAACGTGAACATTAATTTCCTTTTCTTTATGCATGGAAGAAATTATTTTTTAGTAGTATTATTTTTCACGGTTTATGACTTGACTTTGAATGAATATGCAAATAGCTTTACCTATAATCTGTAATATTTGGCTCCGTTTAACTTTATATAAGATTATTTAATGAAAGTTTAACGCTGATTAAGGCTACATTAGCAAACACATTTTTGAATTTTATAAAATTTCATATTATCATTTTGCACATTCTATGACTAGACCATAAATGAACAGAAAATGCAAATATTGCTTTGAATATTTGGCTCGATTTAAACATATCAGATTAATTAATGAACTAGAAACTTATCAAATCCATTCGCTCCTCATTACAAGATAAATAGCCCTCCACCAGATATCAGTACTCTGGTGACATCTAGTGGTAGGCTATTTGTTGACTTTATTTTATGAATAAATTGATGTTATACTGTGAAATGTCTTTGGACACACGTCTTTGGGCCACACATAAATATTGTGGACAATGTCAAATTGCATTGGATAAAACATCAAACTCTTAAGTTCCAAGAACCTAGTGTTGTGGATTTTTCTCTGTTTATTTGTCCTGTTTGTTGTTTCTTTGGTAGGCTACATTAAATTGTATTTTTGTTGTGCACTTGTAGATAGTTGACCACTGGACTGTCTGTTTTGGCACTGTACATAAATTTCACCGTGTTGTGAAGTGAGCCATAATTTCTTTACATTTTTATGGACACTCATTATGTCCCCAAGTTAGCTGGTGGTGCTTGCTTTATCTCACTCAAACAAATGATGCTGAACTTTTTCTTAGGATAAGATTTTTTTAAGAGGTTTTAACAAGGGCAGCTGGTGTCAAGGTGATTTGTAGTGAATGTATGAAGTCAGTCCCCCACATGTTGTTTAAATGAAGTGTATTTCTGAAGTGGATTTTAAATCTCAGTGTTTTTCAACCCAAATGCTTTCACATCCTAAAACCTCTTCATCTGCAAAGAGAAACTGCGGCTCAATTACAATGATGGACATAAAGACTCACTGAAGAGTCATGTGGCATTGACTAGCTGATGAAAATTCAGCTTGAATCAGTCGGCCCATTCTCCTCTGACCTCTAGCATCAACAAGGCATTTTCGCCCAGCAGATTGTGAAATAATAATAAATAAATAAATAAATAAATATATATATATATATAGGCCTGTTGACATTTTTATAACTGTAAAGACCTAATAGAGACTACAATATATTATAAAATCATGCAGAGAGAGGGGTGAAAACAATATTAATAAATAATATAAAAAATAATAGCAATGAAAGGGGGGTGGGCTCTTTACAACACTATAAAGTTTCAATAGTACTTTCAAAGCATGATTCTTTTTAGAGCCTTATAGAAATGGTTCTATTTAGCACCAAAATTGTTTCTGCTATTGTTACATGTAAAATGTAAGTAAGTCAGCTTGGCAGTAGATGCCATGAGTCATAAATAATTTCCATGGTACAGCATATATTCATAAGTTGTTTTCTTTTCTTTCTGTATATATTTGGGATTGTCATTTTAACAATGCTGTCAATATGATGATCCAGCATCCAAATCCTAACCTTTAAAACCTTCACATCTCTGAGTAAGAGTGAGTTCTGCCGAGGCCATTTGGTGAATCTCTTTGGCCATGATCCAATCAGGAGTCATTAACCTGATGTTCCAGATGAGCAGAGACAAGAACGATAAGAATATCATCCCATTATTGAGTCCATTAAGAGAGACAGAGGAGGGAGAAGTCAAAAGAAGTCTGCAGTCAAATTTCATTCACCACAAGCGCACAGAGATATTTAGTCGACAGACGAGGCAAACCACTCATGCACACACTCTGCGAGCGCAGAATCATCATCCCTTGTCTTTAAGGTTACTTAAAACCAAAGCCATTTAGCAAACAGATTTTAAATAAAGACAGAAACATAATTCAAATTGCTATATTGTATTTAAATTATTATATTGTAAAATACAGTAATATATTGATACATTTTATTAAATATTATTCCATTAAAAAATATTTAAAAACGTATACCTGTGATGTAAAACTGAATTTTCAGCATCACTACTCCAGTCTTCATGATCTTTCAAAAATCATTCTAATATGCTGATTTGCTGCTAAAGAAACATTGCTTTTTATTATTAATGTTTTAAAAAAAATGTTGTTGCATTAAATCTTACCCAGATACAATAGTGCTATTTTCTGATTGGCTTTTGTGTAGCCTATTTCTTCTTTTTTGATTAGCTGATAAGTGGGCAGACTCGATTAAGAACTCCAGGGGAGACGCGCTTGATTCCTGCCGGTTTCCATAGTGAGAGCGGCGCGACCAGATAACTTTTATTAACTATATATTATAAATAGTTTTTCTGAGTGAGAAATACAATGTGTGGCGGGAGTGCGTGACAAAAGACCGAAATGAGTGACTGTCACACTCAATGCGTGACACTTTCGAGCCCTGTGATCAGATCTAACTGAAACACCACAGTGGCTAGGGGGAAAAAGCCAATTAATAAATCAAATATGAAAACAGCAAAAAGTGCATTCAAACAAACAAATCCTGAATAAGGACTGGTGAGCTAACTAACATAAACTACCACTAACTCAAGAATCAAGAAAACTTCCTATCTCCTGAGGAAGAAATTAAAACACAGCAAAAAGTCTTCCGGGTCAGCTCACTGTGACGAGTGGGGCGGGGCCGAGGGATGTGGGAACGAGCGAGGCCGGTGGAGTGATTGGGAAATGAGCGACACCTGCAACCCACCACCGGTCTCGAGTCCCACAGAGGAGATGGAAGGATAAAGGCCTGGGCTTTAGTTTATGTTTGCTTTTTTGTTCGCATCAGTCATTTGTGAGGGACTGGTGCGCTGTTTTGTGTTTATTTTGAATTATTAAAGTTTCATTTGGATTGTCCGCCGGTTCCGCCTCCTTCTTCCAAATGATTATGGAGTTTTATATTACACTCACTTACACATGCTTTCTATGTACTTGGTGGTAACTAAACAGGCAATCACTCACCATCCTTAAACAAAAGAGAATAAGGAGAAACAAGACTAAAAGCAAACACAAAACAGAGTTCCCAGGGCAAGCCACCATTATAGTGCCAGCAGCTCTTAAATAGGTAGAGGCTTCAGGTGTTTGTAATAGTCTCTGCCCACATCCAATTACCTGCTGTACTCAGGAAAGCAAAAAATAGAAAGAGCAGGGGCTCTTAACACTAGATTTAAACAGAAAGAGTATGTCTAAACCCCGAACATTATTAGGAAGGCTATTCCAGAGTTTGGGAGCCAAATGCGAAAAAGCTCTACCTCCTTGTGACGATCGCGACCCAGTAAGACATGGAGAGAGATCCAAGTGCATGTATGTTTTATTTGGGTAATCCAAATCAAAGTCAAAACAGGCCAGGGTCAAAACCAGAATGCAGTCCAAAAACAAACAAACAAAAAAAAAGGAACAGGAAAGGGAACAGGAGGACGAGAAGACAGGATCACGAAAGGAAAGGACTCCATACAGACAACAGGAAAGGACTGGTAAATATAGGGAGGCTAATGACAGTAAAGTGAAGGCACCTGGTTCAATTAGCAGGAGTGAAATTACTGTGATGAAGGGACAAGGCTAGTGGGAATTGTAGTGCCTACGGTGAAGTGCCTAAGGGGAAGTGAGCCCACTAGTGGACACCCAGGGAAACAGAGACTAGACAGCGTGACACTCCTTTAATGGATTTTGCTATCCTAGGAACTACTAGTACAGAGGTTTGCGACCTTTTGGAGGGGGGTGGATTGTAGCATGATAGAAGATTAGTTAGGTTTGCCAGTGCTAAACCATTTAGGGACTTAAAAGTAAGTAGAAATATTTTGTAACTGATACAGAACTTAATAGGTAGCCAGTGCAGACAATGTAAAATTGGAGTAATATGATCATAATGTATGACCTGTTAAGGACTCTGTCAGCTGCATTTTGGACCACCTGTAGTTAGTTTATTGAAGATGCAGGACAACCAGCTAGTTGTGCTGTATAGTCCAATAGTCCAGTCTATAGGAAATGAATGCATGAACTAGCTTTTTTTTTTGCATCAGAAACAGGTAGCATGTTCCATAACTTGGCAATGTTTCTAAGATGAAAGAATGCTGTTTAATTGCTGTCTAATATAACACCCACATTTTTGACTGTAGAGAAGGTAACAGTACATCCGTCTAGACGCATATTGTAATCTATGATATTCTCTGTACTGTTTTTTTAATAAATAAGTAATATCTCTGTCTTATCTAAATGTAATAGAATAAAATTATTGGACATCCTTTTACATTTTTAATACACTCTGTTACCTAAGATCATTTAGAAGTTTCATCTGGTCTTGTTTAAATATATAGTTAGGTTTCATCATCATAACAATTTAATATAATCCCCATGTTCTAATAATATTACCAAGGGGCAGTGGTGTCAAAAGTATTGGCATTCATTACTCAAGTAGAAGTATAGATATTAGGGTTTAAAAAGACTTTTGTAGAAGTTGAAGTATCAACTCAAGCTTTTTACTCAAGTAAAAGTGTAAAAGTACAGGTTTAAAAATCTACTTAAAGTATAAAAGTAAAAGTAATGTAAGGGAAAAAAATGCCAATAAAAACAAAAGCTTGGGCCGAGCCACAGGGGCCTATTGTGCACTACCCCACCCCCTCAAAAAAACATTTTTCTAAAGGCCATAATGAATATAATGTTATATTAAAATGTTCATGTTGAAAATTTTGGGATGCACTAGGCTACCTGTTTCAGCCGCATATATGCCCATTGAAAATGAACGCATTTTAGTACAATGCAAATACATTAAAGAGCTAGAGATATGATGACTAGTTGCCAATAAGTATTGTTATGGTGCAAAAAGTCAAACTTCAGAGGCTTGTCATCAATAACCTTTAATGGAATGAAAATGTACATCGAAGCTTAGCTGCAGGTATCTGTGAGGGCAATGGATAAGAACATTGGTGCAGGCTTAGTAACAATTACACTTGTATGGATGTCTATTTACAATAAACATTATAGTGCTGTCAAAATTAATGATTAATCCAAGTGTTTAATCAAAAACTAAAAATGAAAAATAACTCATAATCCTGATACCTTCTTGATTGATAGCTTCCTGTATTCGGTACATACGTCTGCTATGTCCAGTGTTCGGGGGGTAACGAGTTACAAAGTTGGTAAAGCCTAGTTTTAACAACATTGTTAATCGCGTCATCAATCGCAAACGATAATTTATAAAAAACATCTCGCTACCGAACTAACTACAGCATTTTAATTTGTGGAGGACGAAGAGAAAGCACCCATTTGGTAAATGAGCCAGTGAGAAATAATAACTTTTAAGTAGGGTCCAGTGCCTTTTCAATACTTTTAAAACGGTACCGGCTCCTAAACGGTGCCTGAACCAATACTTTAAAAAAAAGAACCCCCCAAAAAACTATGGATAACTTTAAAGAACATTTAAAATATTTGAAATAAATCCATAGCTTTCACATTGGATGCTCTCATTTCCCAAGTTGTGCTTCCCTTAATTTAAGGCTAATAAATGTATTTCACAATCTGGGTCATTATTTAATACAAAACCACACATAATGTTTCTACTGTATTTCTGTCACTCACTCTGATATTTAGTTAAAATGAGTGCCGTCTCTCACTGTCTTTAATCAGTTCTGTGAATTAGCAACTGTATGCTCATTCTTTATAAAGTAGCAACAATGTTGTTGGTGCAAAAGTCTTATGGAAAAGAAAAAATAGCATTTTCACTCCAAAAAAAGGGTTTCAGTTATGTTTATCTTTTTTTTTGAATGCACAAGCAGTTTGACAATGGCAAAATGAATGTTTGGAAATGTAAACTGATATTTTCTACTGACACACTATCAGTGTTCGAACTATACCGTGTTCTTTGGGGGAGCCCACTTCTTTTTTGGGGGGGGGGGGGGGGGGGGGTAGAGGTCGTGCACATGCGCATGCCTCAAATAAGGACTTACAACAGCTACAAGTGTATGCACTATTATACATTATGGACACGAGTGCCTCAAAAAAGGACATATAATGACTTACAAAGATACATAACAGCTACAATATGCACTATTATACTTTATCGACACAAATTGATAGGTCAGGAAGACAGCCTTGAATGATGTTGCGCTCTCCTCCGTTAATTTAGAATTCACCTCAATTACTTTATTTGCCAGAATCGCCTTTTGCTTAGTCAATGCCACTTCAATGGCCATCTTGTGTGCAATGCTGTCCCTGTATTTATATATAATTTTTCGCGACTGGTTCTGAGCATTAATCATTAATCCACTCCTCAGACAAGTGCGTGCCAGGTACCTTTTCAGACAGAAGAAGGTTTTTTGCGTCCTTACAAGTTGTAACGAGTGGAAAAAAATGTGGCCCCTTTAAGAGCTGCGCGCTCCCTGTAAAACGGTATGCACTCTGTATGATAATGTATACACGCGCGACTCGAATCCCCCATGTATGCGGGTAATCTCTGTTTGGAAATCATTTTGTTTTAATCTTGTTTGTTTTGTTTTGGTTACGCTGTGGACGGTGGAACATGGGACAGACAATTGCCCGAGTTCGATTGGAGAAATAAAACGAGTCGTTGTTAAATGTCAATCGCCTCCGTGAGTTTTGTCTGGCCTAATAACTTTGTGAGCTATCCATATTTTTTCCCCCTCCTGACACAACGCGTTACAAAGTGATACACCCCAAGCTTCCATCCTTAACACACAGCCATGTATATTGGCTCTTCCAGTCTCTCCACTGCTGGCTGTTCCAGTTTAACGCGAGAGAGGACTCGAAGCAAGAGGGGTTAGGATCCCAGAGATTACTTTTCTTCAGCTTCATGCGTTTTCACTGTGGGCTTGGCTTGAGGTTTACCAGTGCTTGCAGCAGGTGAATCAGTCGTGCGTTATCACTACACAATTTCTTAATAATACCAAAATTAATTGAACTACCTTGTTTTCTTTTTGCCCTGGCTATGATGCTATTACTGCATAATGGAAGGACTTTGCGCACGATAAATGGCCTCCAACGTTTATTTTTTTCTACGAACCTATGACATACTAACATGGAATTTGCAGCGCAGCACCCCCACACCTTGATGCTGTGACGTCTTTAATCTTTATTGAAGTTAATTAGGTTTTAATCGTCGTCATGCATGAATGAATAATATTTTTGCCATCATAATCACATTACAAAACTGAAATTGCACTTGAAAATATTCACATTGTCAGTATTTTTTGAGACCCCCCAAAATTTCAGATTTCTCGTTTTCAGGGGAGCCCATGTCTTATTAAGGGGAGCCGAGCTCCCCCTAGCTCCCCCGTAGTTCGCACTATGCACACTATAGCAAAATATATAAATAGCCGAACACCGAAAATACTAACGTGCCTAAGACTTTTGCACAGTAGCTAGTGTATGTATAAAGTACGTATGATTTAAATTTAAGTACGTTTAAATAAGTGTAATTAAAGTATGCGTTCATATGTGTTAAGGGCTAGATTTTCGCTGGAGGAAACGGCTGTTTAGTGATGAGCGGTGAACAACGAAAACTTTACAGTGGATGAGAAAGCGACTGCTCCCTCGTGACCTTTTGTAAACTGTATTTATGACAAAGAACTGCACAGATACAGATATTCTAACAATCTATAGATAAACACACACCTTGTGTCCTCTGTCTCTGTTTGAGCTCACGCTACTCCTCTCGCGGTCTGCGGTTTGAAGAGCGCGCTGAAAGACGGGAGGAGACCGGTCTGACGCCGGTTTCATATGAAATGTAAGCGGACTGACTCTGAGGCGATCGGATACCGGTTCCATACCCAGCCCTACTTTTAAAAAACATATTTTTTGATAAACGAACCCAAAACTGGCTATGTCCTTGCTGGAGTGTGATGTGTCATGTGCAGGTGCGATGGATCACGTACAAACCAATAGGGTGTCGGAATGGTATCTGTTTATACTTCTCATCCAACCACAATCAAATTCACTCCATCCGGGTGGCGCGATTTATCTGGATAAGTTTTTTTTTTTTAATGATGACAAGCTGGAATGAAAACAAGCCGGAATGAAATAACAGTAACGAAGCTATTTTTAAAATGTAAGGAGTAGAAAGTACAGATACTTGCGTGAAAATGTAAGGAGTAGAAGTAAAAAGTCGGCTGAAAAATAATTAATCAAGTAAAGTATAGATACCCAAAATTTCTACTTAAGTACAGTAACAAAGTATTTGTACTTCGTTACTTGACACCTCTGCCAAGGGGCAACATGTATACTGAAAATAGCAGAGGGCCTAGAACAGATCCTTGTGGCACTCCATATTTTACTAGATTTATTTGAGAAGATTCCCCATTTAAATAGATAGTGATAGCGGTCAGACGTGTATGATCTAAACCATCTTAAAGCCAGCCTGAATACCTGTCTGTTTTTGTAATAGATCTATGAGTATGTCAAGGTCAAGTAAAACTAGCAATGAGATGCAGCCTTGGTCTGATGCAAGAAGCTAGTCATTTATATTTTAACAATGCAGATTCTGTGCTATGATGGGGCCTGAAACCTAACTGCATTCTTCATAGGGTGAAGGGTGAAGGAGCACAATTAAGCAGACACATTTTTCTTAATAAGAGGCTTAATAACTGCCAGCATAAATGGTTTTGGGACGTGACCTAGATATGACGACAAGTTAATAATATTGAGAAGTGCTTCGTCTGCTACAGGTAACAACTCAGTAATTTCAGTAATTAAGTGTGTACAGGATTTAATAAACATGTTGTTGGTTTAGATGCAGTTAATTAAATCTTCCTTTCCTATAGTTATAAAGCACTGCAGTTTTTCTTTGGGTGCAATGAATGGAGCTGAATTACAAGGCGCTGTTTATTCTACATTTGTTATTGTATTTCTGATTATATCTATTTTATCAGTGAAGAAATTAATGAAGTCATTACTTTATAAACGTTTACTAATCATTTAGTACCTTTATGGGCAGGGGACTTTTAGCTGCTGTAACAACGTTTATGTAAAGGGTGGTTAGTTAAGTCACATTTATCTTTACATATCATTGAATAGGATGTTCCTTGAATCATACATCAACAGAAAAAAAACTCAGTTTTCCAAGAAAATACTTGTTCATTCATCATAACCAACCTGTCCCTAACCTTACTTGTTTCATTCTTCAATAGCAGCAAAAGTGTTGTGCTTTAACAAAAGCTTTTTATTATTGTATAACATCTGTTAAAATCATTTGTAGATTTTCAAGAAGTGCATGAGCATATGAATTGAAAGTTTAATGACATTTGTAAGCATTTTAATTGACATGAAATAATGATCTGTTAATCACTGGGTAATGTTTAATAGGTTTATTAGAAGACATTACAAGCACATCTCATGTTTCTAGTTATTTGAATATATATTAACTATTGATCTGTTAATGTTTATTAATATTTATTAATGAAAGTTATTATAAAGTGTTACAGAGATTTATTTCAAGAACATAAAAAAACAACAACTTATTCCAAAACTTTGACCAGTAATGAATAACAGATATATTTATTGTCAGCAACTTATAATTTTATCGTCTACTGAATAATTTAATGAAAAAGTTTATCCTTCTATGATCTGTTATATTTTATATTTATGGATATAAATAGCTCACAAATATCAAAACGGTGACGTTTGTGTTCCCCAATTATACACACATTTATGTTACAGAAAAAAGATGCAATCATGTTACAGAATATGTTACAAATAAAAATGCATAATAAAAATATGGTTAATATGAATATGACTGAATATTGTGTCAGTGAATATTACTGTGCTTTGTAAAGTAATTCATTGTTTTATGGCTCAATCTGAAATGCTCTTTATGCTATAAGTCTAAAGTTTATGATTTAAGTTTACTGTTTAAGATCCAAAAGCCTTTGTGGACCTAAAGGGCTTATATTGGTACCTTAAAAGTATAAAATTAGTACTTAAAGCGTACATATTAGTACATAAAAAGGTACAAAAATGAATCTTTTGAAAAGGTATCAAATGGGGTCTGTGGAAAATAATTTGAATGAAAGAAAAAGATGTTACCAAATAGGGATGTCAAACTTAAGATGTGAATTCAGTATGTTTAATGTAATAATCCTGGTCAAATTATTAATATTTGATTGTATTGTACAGTTTTTTCTGCTTTCTACAATTAGTTTACATAAACAGCCATAGTTTAGTCTTGGTCGATTTGATACATATCTCCAAATGTGTAAGGTATGTAATAACACAGCACACTTTTTACTTTTTGGCTAAACAGTTTAATTTACTGCATAATGAAGCACAATATTTTATTCTAGCAAAGCATGAATAAATAAATACTAACATTACAAGCGTGTTCACACATGGAGTGTGTTCTCTGTTGATTTGAACACATTCAGCTGAAAGCCTCATGAGTGTATAACAACATGTTTTATATAATAATATGCTCTAGTGTTCTATAAATACACTTTTAAAAAGATGTTTCTTTAAAGGTTCAAAGGTCTTTACACTTGTCAAAAGTCCTTTTAAGAACCATATGCCAGGAGAATAATTTTTTCCGAAATTGTTCTTCATTTTAGAGATTAGGGTTCTTTATTCCTGCCTTTTTTCACCTTATAACTCTTAAAGTCTTCTTATTATTATTATTGATATTCAGGGGCTCAGCTATTCAACTACAAAGACTGTCCACACACTCAACAAATAAATTTCTTTCATAATTTTAACTTTAAAACTGTGACTTTAACCGAGATAATAAATAAATTGTCCATAATAGATGTTTTATAATTGTTATGATCTTCAAATGTTTCTATTTTGTGTTTTACTTTTTAACTTATTCATACTTACTGGTAATGTACACTAGATGGCGCTACATTTCCAATGTTGAGAGATGCTTGTTAGATTAGAATTTAAAGCCTAATCATTTCTATAAATGTTGATGGACACAGAATTGCGGACAGTTTTATACTTACATTTTTTTTTTTTTTTTTTTAAGAAAATACATTTAGTATTAGTATTAGTATTGTTACGCTTGCTTAAAATGGCTCCACTGCTTCTGAAAGTGACCTCTGTCCCAAACCAGAGGGATCATCGGAGGGTGATATTTTAACACCTCCCACATTCTAAGTTAATTAAGGCATGCAGTCTTACCACATTTATGTTGCATTCCTTCACAGTGCAGACTACAGAGGCACGCAGATAAGCAGAGATCACAACAATAAGTGAAAAGCAATTACTTGGAAGAGATTTTTTAAGAGCATGTATAGCACCTATCACTCGGCCAGAGTTCAGTGTCCTCTAACTGTGAGCAGTTGACTTCATCGACACCACTCTTAGAGCAGGTTTTATTTAGATTTTTTCGGACCTATAGAATTTTTCAGGCAAATGCTCAATATCTCTTAAAATAGGTTATGTCGAAAAGAGCTTTTCATGAAAAGACAGACAGGAGTATATATTCCCTTCTTACTGAAAAGGGACTATTCTAAGACTAGCTGATGGAAAGGGCTGACTACATAAAACTGAAACAGAAACAAGAAATAGACCAAAAAGGCACACGGTCCGGTCCTCCTAGCCTCCAGACTAAAGATTTGGCAGGATACAACCATGACTCTAATGTTCCATGGAGAATTACTGGACATAAGTTTCTTTGTCTGAAAATATGTCTGTGTCATAATCCTCAGAAGATATGGTTTGAGGTATTTTTAAGAAATGGTTGCAATATAGACTCTTTCTTTATAAGAAACCTAGCCAGATACTAAATTAATATCTAATTTCAATCTTGTTGTGCTATACTGCATTTTTTGCTCAATTTAAAGTAGTTTTGAATATATGTAAGATGGTACATGTTTTTTTTTAAGGGTTGAGACTGAAATGAAAGAACAGAGTCGACCAATATAATCATTATATAACTATTTATATTTACCTCAAATGTTTATGATCACAGAACAGAGAAATGCTCACCAGCGGATGCTCTGCAGTGAATGGGTGCCGTCAGAGTGAAAGTCCGAACAGCTGATAAAAACATCACAATAATCCACAAGGAATCCACTTGACTCCAGTCCACAAATTGACATCTCGCATGTTTCTAAAGAACAAATTTTAACTTTAAACTACCACTTCTTGCCAAAATATCCATAATCCATAATAACGCTTCCTCCTGAATAAAGTCCATCACCTGTTGTCCTCTCACATATAAACCCAACAACATATCTGTTTAGAACAGTTTTGAACTGTTTCGTTTGTAAATGATGCTTGATCTGTGCATATATCTCTCGTTATTCAGATGAGAAGACTTTTTCATTGGAGAATTCTGGCGGCACCCATTCACTGCAGATGTTTTTTAGCAAATGCTCATTACACTATTCCTTTAACTGACAGTGCTGTGATATCTGCTCACTTTACCATAATATAGAGACACTGGTTTCATTTTAGAGGAGACTTTTTCATGTAGCTTATACTACATATAAGGTTTATACATCAAGGCTGACAAAGACAAGAACAATAACAACAACAACAACAACAAATACATGCAGATCAAGCTCCATACCAAAGGCTGTGCCCTGTTGACAGCTTAATGGCTGTCAGCTTAATCATTGAAATTAGTTCACAAAATGTGCTGTAGTTGCTTTGTTGCCTGTAGATTAAGTCTATTACCAAGAGCTTTCGATTAAAGCTAAGTGCCCCTCTCCTCTGAGCCTCTGTTTAAACTCTTTCACTATATGCTGTCTTGCTCTGCATTCACCATATTGTGTATCCCATAGCGGGCTTCAAAATCACCCTGCTCTTTCATTTTTAATTTATGCATTAGCCTTGCTTGATTTTAGCACTTCATTTTATTTCTGTGGTGCATTTAATCTGAGACGAATAAGTCTCCACTGAACATTTGGAGAAACAAAAAAAAAAAACAACAACATAAATGAGATAAAATATAAATAAAACAGAGTAATACACTCTGGAGTAGCATGTATACAGACACATATACACAACAGATTCTCCATCACCGAAGGAAAAGTCCAGCATGAAGATTGTTAGGCAGATTGAAACAAATCAAGAAACACAGCTAACCTTAACATGTGACAATTGCTTAACTGAAACATAATCTGATGACCGATCCTTCATTGTGGCAACAAAAGTAGTTGTGTTGTGACAAATGTTTTGAAATGGATTTGTTTCCACTACATAACTTCCTCAGGTTGTCAGTAAGTTACTACGACATTGTGACAACGTTGTAGATCAATAGTTGTGTCATTTCGATTTGTATCCATTATTCCATGGGTAGATATTCTGTAGTTTCACTTATGTCCTATCCATGAACTCATTTAAATGCTATTTCATCAACTAAAAATAATTAATGCATTGGTGTCCTCCTGCTAATATTCTAGATACTGGATAATAGCAGGACACAAGGTGCAGGAAAAAGCCTACAATGATACAATCCCAAAAGCTGTGAGGATAGTTATCTAAATGAGTATAGGTGGAAAGATTAGAGACAGACAAGTACTGACTCAAAACATCTCAACACCGTGAGGTAACAATGAGGGATAGTGTTCTTTCTCAGTCTGATACAATAGGTTACTCTCAGGCCAATACCATATGACCAATATCAACACCAATGCAGATACCTTTATTAATTTATTATTATTTTATTATTTTACTTATGAGAACAAAATAGTCAAAGCCATTTAAAGATACATTCTGTAGTTTAGTGATAATATATATATATATATATATATATATATATATATATATATATATATATATATATATATATATATATATATATATATATATATATATATATATATGAATGGTGTAAGCTCACATGAGATGAAG
Organism: Carassius auratus; assembly: GCF_003368295.1. Classification (NCBI taxonomy): domain Eukaryota; kingdom Metazoa; phylum Chordata; class Actinopteri; order Cypriniformes; family Cyprinidae; genus Carassius; species Carassius auratus. Next base: position 25,613,578 of record NC_039244.1, read on the forward strand.
ACCGTACTCATATAGTTTTCTATAAAAAAATAAAAAAAATAAAAATAAGTATTTTATACATGTGGTATTTTTATGTGGCTTGCAGGTCATCCCCAGTGTATTTTGCCATGCTGAAATGACATGACCCCGCTGTGTTTCACTAAAACATCATGGATACCCTAGTATAATGTTGTCTGGTTATGCGAAGACTGAAAATTACTGCACAATGGACACACTTACATTGTGCTTTACTGGGAGAATCAGTACCTGCATGGCCGAAGAAGCAAAGGTGGAAAGACAGGTTTTTTGTTGGACAGGTAAGGGAATGGATTATTGTGCAAACCACTATCCAGTTAAACCCGATTAGGCGATCAGTGCAATTCACCTTATTAAACACAGAAACGATCATGCTAAACCATGTCGATAAATGGCGACACAGTGTTTACAACATTACGGTATTAATACTTAAGGTAAAATAAAAAACAGCTTGTTGTGGCTAATGAATCAGTCTCACAAATTCACAGAAAACAGTTTATTACCTTGTTGAAAAATAAGGTGGATTTAACCATTATTAAATTAAGTGAGGCCTAAACTGGCTTATTGTTAGTGAATGGAGAAGCAAACTTCTTCGAAGCTTTGAATCAGTTGAACCAATTGTTTTGCAGAATGATTGACTGTTTCGAAGCGTGTGAAACAGCACTCGTTGCTGACACCTGACATACAAATTTGACAAAACTCAGGCCAAAACATTCAAAAACAGCTTTTGTAACAAACCCATTGTAAATGTTTTATTGAAAGTATAGTATATTAAATGCAATAAATCAAATAATGAAATACTGTTTAATATGAAGTGTCTGTATAATATGTGTTATTTGATTTATTTGCTGAACTTGTTTTGTTTGTTTTGTTGAGGCATTTTCTAGACATGCCAATAAGAGACTATTAACTACTACTCTTCCCTTTAATTACACAGATGGCTCATTAAAAAGTCTATGAATTTATAAAGCTGATCCGAGATCATTTAAATCTCATTCTTGTTTACTGAAATCATGTGACTTTGGAAACTGGATACATGTTCCACAAGGCTGGTTCAAAACAAATGATTTGCAAAATTTTGAAAGTGCTTCATTAGCACTCTTCATTTTATATTTTCCATCTACTTACAACATTGGAATAATATGATCAACCATTTGATAACTTTCATAGTTAAAAAAAAATGATGTCAAACACCACAAAAATGTATAAATAACACATTTAGCTCGGCCATTATATTACAGTGAAACAACTTTGTGTCTTTTCTTTCTCATGACCCCACATTGATGTTTTTATGTGAGGTTTCATCATGTCAGTTCAACTGTATCGTAGCTATCATCCCTACTAACCTCACATAAATGCTAGAAAGCAGCGATATTACTTTTACTCGTAGTGCCAGATGAGCAGAAGATCCTGGAGAAACACCAAGGCTAGAGATTGAACAGAAAGAATGTGGCAAGTAGAAGCAAGTCTGTGACATGACAGCTTGAGATCAGCTTCCAAAAAAAAAGAAAAGAAACAGGAAACGTTTCATTCCAGATGAGCTAAAAATAAGATGCACCATCCACAGTATACTCATAGTCAGAATCAAGTAATTTCAAACACAGACAAGAGTGAAATGATGCAACAAAGTTATACTAAGTGGGCATTTAAATGACACCATTTTCAACTAAAAACCACTTCTTATGAATTCTGGCCATTCTTTTACACCACAACAACATTTCCAGGCCTGAAAAATGCAAACTTGGAAACAGGATTCAAAATGCAAGTTTTTGAAAACAATATTATCAACGTCTATGTAAACTACAAAAATGCAAATTTGTGAAAACAGTGACTTCACTCGCATGTATATTACATCTTCAGTCTATAGTTACGTGCGCAAGCATAGTGTTTCTTTACAGTGTGACATCTACTTGCCTGACATGCATACTACAGATTTTTATTTCATTCATTCATTCATTCATTCATCCATTCATCCATTGGTCGTTCTCATGGATCTGTGTGAACAGGGATTGTTTTGAAAACATTATCATCTGTTTGCAAAACTTTACAAAAACACAGGAAAAACCTGTATTTCTGTATTTAGTCTAAACATATCCTAATATGAATACTCTTGGAACACAATCAACTCAGTCATCAAGACGACTGGAAATTGATATCGTTTTTAACTGTCAAAAATGTTCTTCTCATTTTGGTAACCCACGTCAACTAAAACATCCACTACTTCTGATATAAAACAGTTTGTTTTGTTTGTTCTCTCATTGAATTTTGTTTTATTATTTTTAGCACATATTGGGGCAACGGTGAGACACACAAAATGAGAATAATGTAGTGTAAATAGCTTCAGAAACCTAAAGAAAACATAATAATCCAAAGCTCTTTACTGATTGGTTGATATAATTCTACAGCTTTAAATCATTAAAGTATATTGACTTTTTACTTAGCAGATAGCAAGGTCTGCCATATACTCCTAAAATAGCTGCGTGAGAAAATAGCTCTTGATTTAATCGGGAGGCTCTTTTTCCTTTTTTTTTTATTTTCTTTTTTTTTTTTTTTTGCTGATCCCTGACCAAGAAAGCATGAACCCATCAATCGTTGCTCTAATTCAGTCAATAAGACCTGTTTCCTCAGCCCATGCCGGCCCACTGTCAGATCACACACCCTTGATTCAGTGGACTTTATTAATATAATGTAATAAAAGGGAGCACTATCCAACAAAACCAGATTGCTTCATTACCATATACAAAGAAAAATACATATTTTATGAGCAAGCATACAGACTAATAAATCTAATGCGGGTAAGTAAATATCCTCCCCAGGCACTATGACTTTTCAAAGGAAAAAGAGACCTGCATTTCAGGGTGAAAATTTAATTGCATATTTTAATTAATTAATTTATTTATTTTTTTGATTAAAAAGAAGGTTGCTTCGTAGTCACAAACATATACAGCCTTTTTTTTTTTTATTAACATGGTATTTATTGTTTTCTCATTTATGGATCCAATTTACAAGGAAATAGGATGCTTATTTAGAATGTATGAATTTGACCAAGTATGAATTTTATCTGAGGTCTTCCCATTTCTCCCCCTTTAGCACTCCATCTTTCTTGCAGTTGATTGATTTCAAGTTTACCAAAAACAAACAAACAAACAAAAACTATGGATATAATCACTTTTTTGTTCAAATACATGCATACATACATAGTAGTTCTTTTTATTTCTTTTTTAATTATTGGTATTACTTTTTTCCAGTTAGCTGCTAAGTTAATTTTTATTCCCCTTTTTCAAATTTTTCATCTAATATTTACATTTTATTTATTTTCCGCTTAATTTCAATTAACAACATTATAAATATTATTATTAGTTTTAGTTTATAACAACACAAGAAATCAGCCACTTGCATTTAAAAGCAATGTACGCTGAAAATTTAATTAATGATTAAATGCTTGAAGCCCCAAATCAGCCTCAAATCACAAGCTCTCATATTAAAACTAAGCTATAACACACTGTTATTATTGATTAAAGAGCATCGAGAGTTGTGCTGACCCACAGCAACAGGCACATACTGTACAATACAATATCCCTTAACGTTTTCATTATTTTGTTTTATAGAATCTGAAGAAAAAAGAAAATGGCATCCATTAGTTCTTATTGGAAATAACCATGTCCAGATGTGCTAAGGCAGAAAGGCGAAATGGCTTTTAGGTGCATTAAGGTACAGGTTGCTTTCCACATTTCCAGTAATACATCCAGTACTGTGCATATTGTCTGTAACGAAGCAACTGGACAAATGGCAGTGTGCTGAAAGAGCCTGAGGGTTGCAGGCGTCTGTGGTGTATGTCTGATAACAGAAGAGTAGCTGCCAGGCATGAGTTTGGAGCTAAATTACAAAGCCAGATTTGCAAATCCAATTATTAAAATGTGGCTAAAGGAATTTGATTCTTGATCAGAGATCTGTTCAGGGAAACAGTAGATAATACCACCTACTATAGAAGTATAGCTGACTGAAGTTTGAAGATTAGATAGATAAAAAAAAGAAAAGACATGTCTTGACAAGCACAGCAGCTGGTGAATCAGCCTCTGCATTATATGAAATTGTAAATGGCTAAACAGCATGAAAGAACTTAGAGATGAGCCACTTCTAACCTTGTTTTTCTTCATGTTCTTCTGTTTGTCAAATAATTATTAGACTATATTTTAAGGGTGGGATTCAATAATGAAACATTTTGTTCTACAGCTACAGTGCACTCTTGTTGACTTTAATGTTCTTCTGCCAAATCAAGCAAACATTTATGACTATGAAAACAAGAAAGACGTGGAGGGGGAGTAGACTGAAGTGGTATAAACACAATGCACTGGTTCATTTGGATGTGTGTGTTGTTTAAGCGATGATGCTTTTTGGGTTGAAGTTGCAGTAAAGCTGTTTTTTTTTTTTTTTTCAAGAAAATACAATCAGAAAATAGCATCTAAAGATTAGAGGAGTGCATAAAATAAAAAAAAAAACAGATGTTCAAATATGATGCTCTCAACACAAATTAATTAATTAATCATTGTTGCAACATAATTTGGAGGTATCCGTCATTTGTGCAAATCAGTTTTGCAGCTGCTGAATTATTAACAGAGTGAAGGAACACAGAGAGTTAGTCTGCGTATTTGTCATCTTGATCTCAGTGTGAGGTCCAGATGTTGCTATTCATTTTGCTCTGGATTGGTGCAGAATGAATGATGATCTGCCAGAAATCATAAACAAGGTTAATATTCGCATACGTGTGAGCTACCGCAGTAAACAATTGCTTCCAGTGCCCAAGGCCTTTGCTGTTCCATGTTTCTGTTGTCTTTAGTGTGGGATCTGCATAGAACAAAATAAGAACATAACAACACACATGCCTTGTCAATCAGCAATACAATACAACTTAGTTGTGGTTTCTGCATCTGATTGTTTGAGCAAAAGTACTGATATAACAGCCCAACAGCATTGTGGCTTTTTAATGTTTTTTTATTCCTTCACTTACATGTGTTTGTGCATTCTAGACAGATCGTCAAGTATGGGCCTGTCTTAACATGCACTGCTTGAGGTTTTTGCCCTCGTCTACTTACAAGACTGTTTTTGTATTCGGTCCAAGTGGTTCAAGAGTTCAAGTGGTTTTGAAATCTGAAAGTGTGAGTAAAACACTTCATTTTGATTTTCAATGCCCTGCACTTCTGATGAAGTGATAAAAAATATGAAATTCCAACAAACATGGAATTTTGTTGACATTATGCCATTTTGACTGAGTGGAAAAGTATCCCTTACAACATGTTCATTGTATTAAGCAGGGTCTTAATGTTTATGGAGTGTTAAAGAGAAAAAAAAAAAAATTGCTGTTAGTTTACTCCATGATCCTTGGTGTTTCATAAAATGCATGTGAACAGCTACTGCCACTATGAGAGTCAATAAAAGCATATCAAACACAAAATTAATACCCATGGCTCCTGATGATATATTGCAGTCTAATGAAGTGTAAAGATCGGTCTGTGCAAGACACTTAAAATTATACATAGCCTCAGGCAAATTTTTAAATCTGATTCTTTTCCGCGAACTGGTCCTTTCAAACAGTTAATTTCAATTAACTGGTTCAGTTCACTAGTTCATTTATGTAATCATGCAATGATGCAATGTATACGCAATTATATTAAGGCACTCAATAATGATGTACCGTAATTGGATGTTTTAAATGACTAAAGCATATAAAGCGAATAAACATCAACATCATTTTTTACATAAACTTTGAGAAACCATAAAAAAAATCTTTCATTTCGCCCCTTCATTCGTGTACTCCATTCACTGGCTCATTGGTGTTCAGTTTAAGTCTGAACTGTTTCTTCAATTCAGTGGCTGTTGGAGGAACTGAAGTGCTAAAAAAAAAAAAAAAAAAAAACTTGAAGAACAGTCTCAATGCATTGTCTTCAGTTGTGTGGGCGTATTAAAGCCATGCACTTCAGTGAAACATTCGAATCTGAATAGGGCTTTAAGTCCGGGGGCGTGGTCACATTAGAAGATAATGAAGGGAGACGTGAAAATGGACATCGCGTTGTTTTCATATGGATTACTCTATCACAGAATATTTGTTTTCGGCAGCACTTGTTTAGTTTAAAAGTAGATATGTCAAGCTTTCTATAGACATCTCTCTCATGTCTCTTCGTTGAGTATTCACAGAGTTACAGTTCATTTTAATGACGCATTTGTAAATGAAGATCAGCTCAGACAAAGGCTGCAGACAACACACTTTGTTTGTTATCTTTATTTTATAAATGCACAACGTTTTGTTGTTATTATATTTGTATACAAAAAAGTTGACCCTTTACAGATTCCATTGATGCATTGCTCTTATCTGTACGATCAAAACTGAAAGTGTAATTTTAGTTATTTTCGGGGCTATCAGGAGTATACGCGTTAATCGACTTCAGAGGGCTAAATGTATGCAATGTACTTGCATTTCCTTGGTCACTGACTAGTGTCCAGATGCAGTCTCGAATAAAAATCTTGATTCAAGGTTTTTCGGACTTGCGTTGATGTTCTTCCAAGACTGACGAATTCAAAAGATGTTCTGACTTGGAAGTGGTTGGGAGTTTCTTCCCAGGTAGAAAGTGAAGAAGAGCTAAGAGAGATAGCAGCGGAGATCTAGGATCTTTGGTGAATGAAAAGTCAAGGCCGAAGCCTGGCACAAACTTAGGGTGTCCTTTTAGTTCAGCATCCCCATCTTCTCAGGATCTAAAAGGAGCTACAACCCCGGTGGGCTGTATGTTGGAGCCCACCAGGCCCACCCACACCGGCTCAGGCTTTCCACATGGTCAGCAATCAGAAGTTTCAGCAGAAGACCAAGGGAGGAACTGTGCATGAGGACTTTAAAGTCTGCAAAGGAAATATTGGGGGGTTTTATGACCCTTTAAAGGAGAGCATGGTAATTCGACTGGGTGTTGATGCAAAAACTACTAAAGATTCTTAGAACATTAATATTTTGATTTACGAGTCAATGAACGAGTCATTATCTGGCTTGGCTCGGCTAACTGTGTTCCGAAGACAAATGGAGGTCTTACTGTTTTGGAACGACATAAGGGTGAGTTATTTATGACATAATTAAAATTTTTGGGTGAACCAACGCTTTAAGCTCATATGCTTACCGCACCGGTTCCTACATAAATATCCTTGCTTATTCTGGAAAAATATTTCTGGGTCAATGACAAAATATATGACATATATGGATTCTACAATGTGCTTCGTGTTTTGAAAAACTTCAGGAAAAGATAAAATGTAAAAAAAAATTGCATTTGATATAATAATCAATTACAAGTAATCAAATAGTATACTAATACATACACAATCCAAAAGTCATTTTTAATAGTATTTTATTTTAATGGTATTTTATCTTTGTCTATGTATTATTTTACAATTAATTATTAATGTGATGTGTCAAGCAATCAAATAGTTTCCTTAAACACTAAATAGAAAATAATTTAATATGAATGATTAATCTCTCAACTCTTCAACTCCCACCTCCGGCAGAGCTTCGATCGGATCCCGAGGGAGTCTGGAGATATTGAGTCCAAGTGGACCATGTTCTCCACCTCCATTGTCGCTGCGGCTGCTCGGAGCTGTGGCCGTAAGGTCTCCGGTGCCTGTCGAGGTTGCAATCCCCGAACCCGGTGGTGGACACCGGAAGTAAGGGATGCTGTCAAGCTGAAGAAGGAGTCCTATCGGACCTGGATGGCGTGTGGGACTCCGGAGGCAGTTGACAAGTACCGGCAGGCCAAGCGGACTGCAGCCCGGGTAGTCATGGAGGCAAAAAATCGGGCCTGGGGGGAGTTCGGTGAGGCCATGGAGAAAGACTATCAGTTGGCCTCGAAGAGATTCTGGCAAACTGTTCGACGCCTCAGGAGGGGGAAGCAGTGTCCTACCAACACTGTTTACAGTAGAGATGGGCACCTGTTGACCTCAACTGGGGATATCGTCGGGCGGTGGAAGGAATACTTCGAGGATCTCCGAAGTACCGACTTGTGTTCCATTGAGGAAGCAGTGGCTGGGGACTCGGAGGAGCACTCGTCCATCACCCGGGCTGAAGTCATCGAGGTAGTTAAAAAGTTCCTCGGTGGCAAGGCACCGGGGGTGGATGAGATCCGCCCAGAGTACCTCAAGTCTCTGGATGTTGTGGGGCTGTCTTGGCTGACACGCCTCAGCAACATCGCATAGCGGTTGGGGACAGTACCTCTGGACTGGCAGACCGGGGTCGTGGTCCCTCTTTTCAAGAAGGGGGACCGGAGAGTGTGTTCCAACTATAGGGGGATCACACTTCTCAGCCTCCCCGGGAAAGTCTATGCCAGGGTACTGGAGAGGAGAATTCGGCCGATAGTGGAACCTTGGATTCAGGAAGAACAGTGTGGTTTTCATCCTGGTCGTGGAACACTGGACCAGCTCTATACCCTTTCCAGGGTGCTGGAGGGTTCATGGGAATTTGCCTAACCAGTCCACATGTGTTTTGTAGATTTGGAGAAGGCATTCGACCGTGTTCCTCGCGACATCCTGTGGAGGGTGCTCTGGGAGTATGGGGTCGGCGGCCCCCTACTTAGGGCTGTTCGGTCCCTGTACGACCGGAGCAAGAGCTTGGTTCGCATTGCCGGCAGTAAGTCAGACCTGTTCCAGTGCATGTAGGACTCCGGCAGGGCTGCCCTTTGTCACCGGTTCTGTTCATAATTTTTAATGGACTGAATTTCTAGGCGCACCCAAGGGCCGGAGAGTGTCCGGTTTGGGGACCATACGATTTCGTCGCTGCTTTTTGCGGATGATGTTGTCGTGTTGGCCTTCTCAGACCAGGACCTTCAGCGTGCACTGGGACGATTTGCTGCCGAGTGTGAATCGGCTGGGATGAGAATCAGCACCTCCAAGTCCGAGGCCATGGTTCTCAGTCGGAAAAGGGTGGATTGCCCACTTCAGGTTGGTGGAGAGTTCCTGCCTCAAGTGGAGGAGTTCAGGTATCTTGGGGTCTTGTTCACGAGTGAGGGAAGGATGGAACGTGAGATTGACAGACGGATCGGTGCAGCTTCTGCAGTAATGCAGAAGAGGACACATCGAGAGGAGCCAGCTGAGGTGGCTCGGGCATCTATTTCGGATGCCTCTTGGACGCCTTCCCAGGGAGGTGTTCCAGGCACGTCTCACCAGGAGGAGGCCCCGGGGAAGACCTAGGACACGCTGGAGGTATCATTATAGGTATCATATAAGTATCATTATGATTTGAGTCTCACCAAAAAACTACATAAATACATTTTATAATTTCAGCTAACCTTGCCTTTTTGTAAAAATGTCTAATTGTCTGATATTTATACTGACTTTGGTACAATACAGTTTAATACAATTACATCATATCCTGGTTTTGGTTTTATTTTCCCTGCATGTTTTCACCACATGGCCTTGATAGTTTACCCAAAAATTAAAATATGGAAATAATTTCTTCACCATCATTTTGTTTTAAGTCTACATTAATTTCTTTCTTAAAAGTAGTCAATATAACTTGCACAGAATTTTCTAATCCACAATACTTTTATGGTCCTTTTGCAGCTTGAAATCTCTAGTTACTATTCATTGTATTTACATGACCTTACAGCGCAAAAAGAAAATATGTCACAGTAATTTCTTAATTTTGTCTGCAAATCTTATGCATCCATTTTAAGAAGAAAAAAAACAACAACTCCTGTACAGTTCTAAGTACAGTAATAAAGTATTTGTATTTTGTTACTTCCAATCTCTGCATGTATGTATGTGTGAGTATATAATGACAGAATTTCCATGCACTTTAAGCTTACAATGACAGGCCTGCAGATATAAAAAAAACAGTCCACGCAATAAATCACACCTGGAAATATAATATATGGGAACAAAATCACAAGGCGCTGATGACAGCTCACCCACATCTCTGACTTCACCCATGAGTGCTTCAGAACTGGGATGAGAAACGTTCCTAAGACTGCTCTTCAATGCAGACCTTGTCTAACAGACATAGATTACGTCAGAACACAAACACAAATAGAGACTGCTGTCTGCATTCCATTCTCTCTCCATTTCAGAGACATGGCGGAACCCTACAGTATATTCATTATTTAAAAGGAACTGCACAGATAATAACACATCTGCATTATGAACAGGGTGAGGAAGATGAGCGGGATAGAGACCAAAAAAGAAAATGTGGCAAAGGAACTGCATTAATGGAGACCTCTTTTGTTGTTTATAGTTATTGTGTGTGTTTGCATGAGCTTCATTGTTGTCAGCAAAAATACAGAGACGTTGGAAAATCATTTTTTTTATAGACTTGTTTTTCTTCACAAAACTGTCTACCAGCCTTGGACTTGCCCTTTGATGTCTCTATGCCCGAAGGCTGATGATATTTGCTGCTCAACATCAGAGTTCAAGTTCAACCCATTTATTTAGGTCTGGGCATCATTGCAGATGGTCATTTTAATGGGAGCCCATTTTTGTGTTGTTTTGTGTTGAAGAGAACTGTATAAACAATGAAGCTATTGTAGTTGACCTCTGTCCTTTGCTGAGACATGGCCATGAAACAAAACATCAAACGCATCATGTGGCAGTTTGCCAGTCCTTCTCTTTTCTTTTCATTCTATCTAATTATTGTACTCTGCAAAATAAATAAATAAATACATAAATCAATTGCTGTTAAAAAATTACAATATATTACAATATATTACTGTAAAACCCTTACTTCATATCGGCTGAAGGGCTGCAGGAATGCAGTTGCCGCTTGCAGGAAGGGAGCATCTTTGTCCAGCACAGAGGAACCAGATGCCCCTGAACTTGGGAGGTTGCTGGGCAAACTGAATCGCGTAGCCGAGTCTGATGGTTCTTGTGAGCTGACCCAGGTACCGCACCGTGACTTTCATTGCCTGTGTGCAGCTCCTGCATCACACCTGGGTCAGAACTTCCCTCGTGCAGCTGCTTTAGCGTCTTGGCCTGGTAGACCTGCAGGAGGGCCATGGCGTGCAGGGCAGAGGCGGCCTGTCCAGCAGCTCCATAAGACCTGGCTGTCAGTGTTCATAATTAAAATTTCAGACACAAGGGTTCAAAACCATTTAGAAATGTAAAAACATATAAAATAAACTTTATAACAAACCAGCAATCAGTTTAGAACCATTAGAATAGGAGTTATGTGTTTATGTCTGCGGATTCCAGTTAAAAATCTGGTTGCAGCATTTTGGACCATTTGAAGCCTTGTATTAGAGGACTGTGAAATTCCAGCATATAATGAATTACAATAATCTAAGTGCGATCAAAATAGAGCATATGTAATTCTTTCAAGATCTGGGGGACAGAAAATACTTTACTTTAGAAGTTTTGAATGAAAGAAACTTGACTGAACTACTGTATATATATGTTGATCAAACTTAAAAGAGGAATCCAGAATACTACTAATAAATACAGACTAATACATTTTGACATGGTATGTCTAAATCATATGAACCCAGATACACAATGTCCCCGCTGAGAACAGAGAAGACAAAGAAAAAAAACACAAACTTTCAGTCCTGTAGCAATCTATAAAAGTAATGGGTTGAAAGTCACATATCTCATGAGTTTCTATTTCAAATCTGAAGAAGATACCATGAAAAATTAGATTCCTGCAACAATTTTTTTTGAGACCATGTCTAGCCCCCCCAAACCCCCACCCCCGAAAATAAAATAAAAATATTTAGCAACTGTATTGAAGAGTCTTACAAACTATTTTAGTCATTAAACATACAACTACATTTTTCCCCATTATAAAACACTACACAGAAACTTAGACATCATATAAGTGATTTATTTGAGCACTAGAAAAATACAATTAGAATAATTTGAGTAAGAAATATAAAAAATAAAAGATTAACTTTGTATGCCAATTACAAAAAAACAACTGGAGGACAACAAATGAAACTATACACAATGAGAACAGACGAAGCACTGAACCAACCTGGGGATATAAATTCACATGAGGGAGAAAACAAGGAACAGGTGGGACTAATCAGTTAACAAATTACTTAACAGGGGTGCATTTCTACAGTTCTACACAACTACAGTCGCAAGTTCTGTCATTACCAACATAGTCCAACGGTTCATTGTCTCCCAAAACCATAGTTCATATGAACATTCGCAAACAGGATCGCAAACTTACTTGGTAGGAACTACAGCTCTTGACCCTTTGGTTTGAACCATAGTTTCTTTTTAGTAAGACATATGGAGTTGAATAAATTATTTTGCTTGGCACAATTAACAAGCCAGCATACAGTACAATCTATATCTTCCATTCTATTTATACATTGTAATCGATCAAGTTTGGCTCGTCATCAATAAGCGCCATTTTTGAAGAATGAGCATGTGCATAAATGGCAAAGGGAACCCTGGAGTATGATGTAAGAGGAAATCCGCCATGAATCAAACATCAAATAAAGCAAAATGATAGGGAACAAAACATAGTAAATTAGTCATCAGATGCCATGTTCAATACAGCAGCATCTAAATATTCAATTATTTAGCAGAAGTTATTACTCCACTACATTCGAGTGATGTCATTAACAACAGTCCAAAACTGTTAAACTAATGTGGTTTAAACGATGGAGATGCGAACGTGTTCGGGAAACAGTCACGACTAGTTAGTTAGTTTCCACAACAATGCATCATACGTTGTTTTATGGGAAACGCACCCAGGGTAAGGAAATGGTGACATGTTTAGCTGTATACGTAAATATTTTGTATTGTCTCAGTATTTCATTTCAATTATGTATGCAACAAATGCCTCAATGGGTTTAATGGGTTTTATTGGTTTTGTCTGTCATGCCGGGAGACAGCACCACATGTTAAGGGGCGTAAAACATTTCCATCACTCGCTTGAGGTATTCAGCCAATCACAATGCACTGGATAGCTGGTCAATCAGCGTACAGCTCAGTTTTCAGAACAATGAGCTTTGTAAAAATGTACGTGTTTCAGAAAGGTGGGGCATAGAGGAGCAACTATAATCTACATTATGTGTTTTTTATCCTTAAACCTCATAAACACATTGCATTACACCAAATACACAACATAATGTTCTTTTTAGCAACGTCATATGGCCCTTTAAACTGGGTCCCAGAGTGGATAAATCTGAAAATGACACCGTTTTCGTGTGTATAGCCAATCTGTTTATTTTGTGAATCAGTGATGTCATCACCCCATATTTTGACCCTAGTCAGTCACCACTACGTCATGTAACAGCAACAACAAAAGCAGCGGACTACAAATTAGTGTTCATGCTACAGAAGCTACTGAGTATATTAGCTTTACTAAAACAAAATGTAATATTTACGAAAGCAAATATGTTTGTACACAGTGTGCAAGGTTTATGCGAATGCTCCAAGTTTTCTTCTCCATTTTTAGTTTAACTTCATGGCAGCATCACAATTACAGTGCCACATTCTGATCTGACACGAGTACTACATCATTCTGAGAAGGTTTCACTGGTTTTGTGTGTATGCAAATTTTTCTTGAGACAACACCATGTTTACTGATTTTTTTTTTTTACAACAAATAAAAAAGACTGGATATTGAAAATGAAATCTTATATTATATTATATTATATATTATACATTATGTTATACTAGCCAATATCATATTATAAATAAAGCAATATTTTTGTATGTGATTCTATTCAAATTAGACTCTCTTTTCTATCATTCAGTTTGGACAGCGTTGTCCCAGATATGAAAGCGAACACAGAATCCATGTGAAGAGGAAGAAACAGCTCATCTGCTGTCAGGCTTTATGTGAAGCGTTGGGTTACTGTGAACTCTACCTCTTGCTTTCCCTTTGTCGCTGTGTCTCATGCGGCAGGCTCAGTGGACTCTTTGAAGAAGAGTAACAAGTCTTCAAAATCTTCCATTCTCAGCAACTTTTCACATTTCATTTCCATTTTGGTGCACCTTCTTCCACTTCCACTTCCTAAGAAAAAACAAAACAGTTGTTCATAAAAAGTTGCAGCATAATAAAATTAGCTTGAGCACTACATACTACTTTGTGGCTGCTGTGTGTCAGATGACAAGAATGAGACATCACAAACATGTACAAAGTATGATAGAAAAAATAACTTGGGTCAATATATTGCGTTTTGTAAATTAATTTGGTGCTATTATGCGCAGCCTCTCAGATTGCTGTTGCTACACGCGAATATACTTCAGGCTCAGTCATGATCAAATTCAAGATTAATCAGCAACACTATCATCACTTCTGTTTTATTGAAGAAAGTAAATTGAAATTGCCAGGTTACTTTACTTCCTAAAAGGGTGCACCCAAGTCTGTAATTGTAATTAAACATTACAAGTTGCAGTTGTAATTAAAACATTGTACTGTGGTGTCATACTATGGTAGTTAATCAGTGAGTTGCCCTGAGCAGTCCCCAGATTAAAAGACTGAAGTTAACTCTTGTATATACTGTAGCAAACATCTAATGATATGTCTGAGACATTCTGAAGAACAGAGAATACATTTCTTCTTTAAAAACATTTTTGGGTGCTGTGATTTTTAAATCATTGGCCCTACTACAGAAATACCACTGTAGAAGTAGAGATACTGTTGAGGAATAATGCAATTTGTGAGTCGGGCCAATGTAAACTGTTATGTCTTGTGTCCTGGTCAGCCATCTGAAACACTTGGTGTATCAGCCCGTGGATTCAGTTTACTTGATGTTTTTAAACAATACAGAGTGGAGGTAGCCAGAGACAGGAAGCAGCAGATTAGAAGCAAAGAAGCTCACTCTCACCAAAGTGGATATTTCTAGGGCACATCCACGCCACCCCATCATCAGACAAGTTTTCATGTCAAATTCCCAAAGTAGAAATCAGTTCTCTTTCACAGACTTAAAAGCTTATTATCAATGTATTATTTGTGTACATGGTTATATGTTACTATCTATAAGGCTACAGAAACGTTCCCAAAGGTTTTTAAATCCAGAGAAATTACAGTTTTAAATAATGGCTCGACCCTGTTCATTGTGTTTTATCAATGATGTACAGTAATATCTGCGCTTCCACCATGTTTCCACTAGTAGTATCTATTTCAGCACATGAACAAAACTGCTGTGCAGTTAAACTATATCCAGTAATGTTGTCGTAAATAAAATGAAAATTAAATGAAAAGTGCTTGACTGCAGCATTAAATTTAGATCTGCTCAGTGTTGAACCATGATTCTATTTACGAGTTTTTACTGTATTGTGCCTTATAACCAATCACACACAAGTCTGTTGAGCTTATGAATGCAATAGCCAATCAGAAACTATCAGATGACTCATCGCTGAAACAGCAATGAGTTTTTTTGTTCAGAGTGCATTCTCGCTTACTGAATTCTGTGTTTCTAAATTCTCTCATTGTAAACAACAAAGGACAGATTTCCGTATGATGTAAGTTGGAGATTCTTTCATCAAAGAGTGTCTTAACTGCTTCACTGATTGTAAGGGGAGTTTTTTAAGAGAGTTTCTTAAACTCGCGCTAGACTTAATCACTTACTGTTCCTTGACAATGTAAATGTTCTTCATTTCTTTTCTCTGTATAATTTATCTGCTGTTTGAATAACTTTGGTACATGTAATAATTTTTTTTACATTTATTTTATATTTACTTATATTTCAGTTTTTGTGTTGTTAGATTAAATATTTGGAAGATTATTTTATCTGTTGATTATATAAAATACAAATCATGACGTTATTAAATTACATGCATTCAAACCAAAACCATGAACACAGTTAAGGCAGTAATTACATGTTTGGATCATACTAATTACTATATAACAACCTAACATCTTGGCAGATTTTACTGTTCAGGATTTGTAAGCAGTTAAAAATGGAAGGAAAAAATGTGGCTAGATCTTCGGGGGGGGAGTCCAACAATATTGTTCTTCTTTTTCCCTATCGGTCGGTCACGATGAGTTAATGGTTTGACAACCAGGGGCGTCACTGTGCCCTTTTTAGGAGGGCTTCAGGGGGTGACTTGATGTATAACCAACCGTATTGTTGATTATAAAGGCTAAAAAAAAAAAATATATATATATATATATATATATATATATATATATATATATATATAATAATTTATATTTCATTGTAGATGGATATACAACATTTTTTCTTGTCATGCGGGAGTAGGTCTGCAAGTGAGCAACAGTCAGGTGAGAATAGAATGTAGACAGCCTCTTACACACAATAACACTGTGTTCCCAAGATTGTCACGCTGTCAGTCTGTTTTCCTGGGTGTCCACTAGTGAGCTCACTTCTCCTTAGGCACTTCACAATAGGCACTATAATTCCTCTAGAGACTTACCCTTGCTATCTCGTCCTCGGAGTTCCCGTTCCGTTCCTTCCGGTTCCCTCTTCTGTTTTGATTGTCTCTTTGGACTGTTTGTTTTGGATTACCCTTTTTTGTTAATAAAACATACCTGCAATTGGATCTCCCTCTCCTTGTGTTTCTCTGGTGCACAATCGTCACAGAAGGACTCCATCCAAGAGATCCAGTGGTGTGTCTGCTCCAATTTCCTCCCCAGCCATCAAACGGGAGAGGAATGGATTTGAGGTACTGGCGATGCACAAGATGGCCGCCAGTCCAGTGCCACAGCACAAGATGGCTGCCAACCCAGCACCAGGAGGCAAGATGGACGCCAGCATAGCGCCACAGCAAAAAGTGGCCACCAGTCCAGCGTCACAGTGCAAGATGGCCACCAGCTCAGTGCCAACGCCCAAGATGGCAGCAGAGACGTTTTTGGATTATTTCTCCAGGCTGTCAAGAATCCTAGAGATTCCCAAGACTGTTCACATCACGTCTGCGGAGCCAGCACCAATGCACAAGATGGCCGCCAGCTCGGAGCCACTGCAGATGAGGCAGTTGACCTTCCAGAATCGAGTCAGGTGCCCGTTGACTTTCCAGAGTTGAGTCAGTTTCCGGTTGACCCTCCAGAATCAAGTCAGGTGTTCATGGACCCTCCAGAGTCAGGGTTAGTCACCGTCAATCTTCCAGAGTCAGGGTTAGTCACCATCGACCTTCCAGAGTCAGGGTTAGTCACTGTTGACCTTCCAGAGTCAGGGCTAGTTCCTGTTGACCTTCCAGAGTTGAGTCACATTTCAGTTGATTCCCCAGAATCAAGTCAGATTCCGGTTGACCTTCCAGAGTTGAGTCAGGTTCCGGTTGACCCTCCAGAGTCGAGTCAGGTGTTCATGGACCCTCCAGAGTCAGGGTTAGTCACCGTCAACCTTCCAGAGTCAGGGCTAGTTCCTGTTGACCTTCCAGAGTCGAGTCAAATTCCAGTTGACTGTCCAGAGTCAAGTCAGGTGCCCGTTGACTTTCCAGAGTTTAGTCAGGTTCTGGTTTACCTTTCAGAGTCGAGTCAGGTGCCCATTGACTTTCCAGAGTTGACTCAGGTTCCGGTTGACCCTCCAGAGTCGAGTCAGGTGCTCGTGGACCCTCCAAAGTCGAGTCAGGTGCTCATGGACCCTCCAGATTCAGGGTTAGTCACCATCGATCTTCCAGAGTCAGGGTTAGTCACCATCGACCTTCCAGAGTCAGGGTTAGTCACCGTTGACCTTCCAGAGTCAGGGCTAGTTCCGGTTGACCCTCCAGAGTTGAGTCAGGTGTTTGTGGACCCTCCAGAGTCAGGGTTAGTCACCGTTGACCTTCCGTAGTCAGGGTTAATCACCATTGACCTTCCAGAGTCAGGGTTAGTCACCTTTGACCTTCCAGAGTCAGGATTAGCTACCATGGACTTTCCAAAGACAAGGCTAGTCACTGTTGACCTTTCAGAGTCAAGTCACTGTTGATCTTCAAGGACAGAGTCAAGTCAATGGGTTTTTTTAACAACTGAGTCAAGTCACCGGGGATCTTCAAGGACTGAATCAAGTCACCGGGGATCTTCATGAACAAATGCAAGTCACCAATAATCGTCATGAGCAGAGTCAAGTCAGCACCGATCTTCTGGAATCCAGTAGAAACACCATAGGATTACCAGAGTTTCATCCTCCCGTTGGTCTGGCCATATGGATGTGGTGGTCTTCTGCTCTGCCCTGGGGGACTCCGGCATCGACCACAAGGACGTGGTGGTCTTCTGCTCCGCCCTGGAGGACTCTGGCCTCGACCACAAGGACGTGGTGGTCTATTGCTCTGCCCTTGAGGGCTCCAGCATCGACTACATCGACTGCTCCGCCCTCGGGGGCTTCTGCCTTGACCACATGGTTGTGGTGGTCTTCTGCTCCGCCCAGGTGGGCATCACGTGATGTCCTTCACGGACTGTTTTTGTTTTCTTTTGTTTCTCTGTCTGTTTCCTCCTTTTGACCTGGCCCTCCGTCCCTCCCCCTGATCCTCCGCCGGTCCACCAACCTCTTGGACTCCTTTTTTGTGTTACACTTCCCTTTCTCTGTCTTCCCATTTTACCTGGTTGTCTTGTCTCTGTTTCCCCATTCTACCTGGTTCATTTGTCTCTGTTTCCCCATTTTACCTGGTTGTTTTGTCTCCGTTTCCCCATTCTACCTGGTTCTCCTGTCTCTGTGTATCATGTTTTCTGAACCCATATGTTGTTTTAATTGTCTGCCAATTTCCATGTACATTTCAAACGAAAAAGCAGTGGAATTGTCAATGAATAAACACGAATGTCCTGACATTATTGACACTAAAAAATAAATTATTAATTGTCTTTCAGTCAACTGAACTGAAATAAATGTTTTGGTTTCTCAGAAAAGTCAGTGCAAAAAGAGAATGAAGTGGAGCCAGAGCAGATTGAAAAAGGCACAACAGAGAAAGGTCAAGATCATGATCCAGATGAGAAAGTTAACAGAGTTAACACATAAGACAGATTCTGCCTACTGCTTTGCTTGCTGTGACTTTGGTAAAAACTTGAAGCATAATGTATTCGTGAGTAGTGGATACAGAAACTGGAAAAAGGCACTCAAAGCATTTCACAAACATGAGGGGACTCAGTCACACAAGGATTGTATTGTATCCTGGAAAAGTTACAAGTAATCTACATTCCCAACTAAACATTTTCTAGTGACTGGTCACATCTAAATTATTTAAATTTTTTAATTTGTAATTATTTTTTTTTAGAGTGGTGTATATGGCTCAATCAGTACTCCTACACCCATATATGAAATACAGGGGATACAATGGAATAGTGGATTGCAATAAGGTTAGTAAACAGTACCCATACCGTAATAGTCAAATAATATTTTTTTAATCATACCCAAAATGAAAATCCTAGAATGGCCCCTGTTGACAAAATTAGGGGTCTTACTTTTGGAGACCCAGTCACCTCTGAGTTTAAAAGAAAAGGCCATTGTAAATTGGCGAATGGATTTTGTATGCCGAGCCACTCCCCCATACATTTTATTTTTATTTAACCTTTATTTAATCAGGAGAATCCCATTGAGATTAAAAACCTATTTTGCAAGGGCGACCTGGCCAAAATAGGCAGCATCATATAAACGTAATACAAAAACATAAGTACAGACAAATAACACAGAAAACTAAAACTAACACTTCAAATCATTTGCAATCATTTTTACAATCTAAAAAACAAAATACATACGGGAACGAGAGTAGTACTAACTGCACACCACAACTGAATTCACCCTCAGGGCGATGCAAGTCATGGTGCAGCTTCTCAAGTTGATGATGTTCACGTTGATAGTCCAAGGGCACCATCTTTGGCTCAATCTGGCCAAAATGAGAGATGTCAACAGAGTTTGCTTCCTTGATGCTCCCATGCTGGCCAGAGCTGCTCTTTTCCAGGAGATGGCAGGTACAGAGAAGGGCTGGGTGGAGAATTTTCCGTTTCTTTATTTTCTGTTCCGCTGCTAGCTTAATGGCCAGTAGTGCCCACACTTTCAATAAAAAACGCGAACAAGCTCTCCCCTGTGCAGAGCCTCTCTTTTCATTGAATCTCACCAATAAACATTCCTAATCAGCACTGAACTCCCTGAGTTCCTTCAGAGGCAGGATGGTGGTACCACTGAAACAATTTCAGAGGCTACTGGGGCAACAGCCGCAGTCATGCCACTCAGTTTGCTTCATATGTATTAAATGTTTTATTAACCCTATAATAAACAATTGAAGATGTCACTTTACATGTTTGAAAAAGTTAATTTGCCTCATATGCGAGCTGGGTGCATTTAAAGGCCTCAAGACCAAAATAACTGAATATATAGACCTCATGGCCTACAGGGCTGCGCTTATGAACAGAGAATACAGAAGGAAGTACAGAAGATGGGAGATGCAACAGGATGATATAATGCAGAAATAGATAATGTGTGTAAAATTTATTAAAATCCTGACAGCTCATTACAATTTTAAAATGTATCTTCCTCTGCATCCTTGGGCACCTGGAAAGTGGTAGTACATATGGTAAATATGGTAGTACAGACAAAGAAAGATTCAGTTGTTCTGCAGGCATCAAGAATTGGTTGTCTTCTTGCAATAAAGTCCAATTTTGACTTCTGGAACTTTGCCTCCTGAGCATTAATTTGCAAGACAGAGTGAAGACTTTAATCCACAAAAATATGAGACCACTTCAACACTGGTTACACAGCCCAGTCCTGAGATGGGTATGGTGCTGTTTTCAGCCCTTGCTCTGACCTTGCCTTTCTATGAGCAAGAATGCCCTGAAAACAAGTGTCCTGGCAGGTTGTTGTCGCAACAGTTGCTTCCTGGACTGGCTGGGGTACTATATGCAATGGACAGTCATAATCAGGGAAATATACTTGATTCCTTTGGCACATCAACTGCCTGGAGTTACGGGCATTGCTTCTAGCCCTGCAGAGGTTCCAGCCACTGCTGCAGAGCATGCAGATGTTGGTCCACATGGACAACACTGCAGCTGTATTGCACATCAGTCATCAGAGAGGTATATCCTGTTCTGTAGTCAGGCAGGATTCAAGTTGCTGCACACTGTCCACATTCTTGGGAAACTCAACTATGCATCCAATGCACTTTCATGGCAGCTCAGTTTCCCTGGAGAATGGCGACTCCATCTCAGGTGGTTCAGCTGATCTGGAGTCAGTTTGGAGAAGCTCAGGTAGACCAGTTTGCTTCCCATTATATCTCCCACTACTGAGGCCCCTCTCAGCACAGATGCACTGGCACACAGCTGGCCCCAGGGTCTTTGCAAGTATGCATTTCCCCCATTGACCCTCCTCACACAGACACTGTGCAAGGTCAGGGAGGATGAGGAACAGGTCCTGCTGGTTGAGCCTTACTCATGCTCCTTGCGAAAGGCCCTCACTTGCCCACTCCCCTGAAGAAGAACCTTATTTCTCAAGGGCAGTGCACCATATTGCATCTGCGTCCAGAACTGGATGGGACACGGCAGATTTAAGTGATCTGCCACCAGCGGTGGTTGACACTATCACTCAAGCCAGAGCTCCCTCTTCCAGGTGAGTGTATGCCTTGAAGTGGAGTCTATTCACAACTGGCATTATTCTCACAGATAAGACCCCCAAAGATGCCAGATTTTAGTTGTGCTTTATTTTCTGCAAGAAAGGCTGGAGCATAGACTGTCATGCCCCACCTTGAAAGTGTATGTCGCTGGTATCGCAGTGCATCACAATGCAGTGGATGGACAGTCCCTGTAAAAACATGACCTGGTCATCAGGTTCCTGAATGGTGATAGGTGGTTGAACCCTCCTAGGCCACTCCTCGTGCCCTCCTGGAATGTCTCTCTTGTCCTGGCTGACATCAGAGCCCTTTGAGCCGCAAAGTCAGTTTAGCTTAAAATTCTATCTCTAAAGACAGGGCTCCTGAACGCGCTCACTTCCATTAAGATGGTGGGGTACCTACAAGCATCTGTGCTCGAAATGTACCTTGTGTTACATGTGAGTCAATCTTTTGTTCATTATCTGGCTCAGCTCAGTCTTCATCTTCATTTCTCTCTTCACAGCAGTTCAGTCAGTGAACTGTTTGAGTAAATGAATTACTCCGGGATATTGTTTTTGTTTAGTTTTTTACCCTGAGGGAGTGTCAGCCACATTTAAAAAGTTAACAGCTTAAGTCATTTGTGGATTAATGCATTTTGGAGACGCGGACCGTTTAAACGATTCAGTTCGATTTGGTGAACTGGTTCAAAAAGATCTGGTGACATCGAATGATTAGTTCGCGAACCAGATATCACAAACTGCTTTGTTTTGAACTCTCTCACAACAGACACGGAAGAGAAGACAATGATGAATACAGAAGTTTTTTGCTATTTCTGGACCAAAATGTATTTTTGATGCTTCAAAAAATTCTAACTGACCCTCTGATGTCACATGGACTATTTTGATGATGTTTTTCTTACCTTTCTGGACATGGACACGATACTGTACACACAGTTTCAATGGAGGGAATGAGAGCTCTCTGACTAAATCAAAAATATCTTTAACAGTGTTCCAAAGATAAACAGAGGTCTCACGGGTTTGGAACAACATGAGGGAGAGTTATTAATAACATAATTATGATTTTTTGATGAACTAACCCTTTAAGTTTTAATTTGTCTAAATTATCTATTAGCTAAATAGCTATAATATGTCATGTATGGGAAAGTGCAATGTAAAGTATACAAAATATACATTTTTGTATATTTCTTATCTATACTATGCTAACTATAATAAACTCTCTATAATTTTCTCAGCAGAAATGCCATCCAACTTCATAATATGACCCTCAAAAAGCTAAATACAGAACACTGAAACCAGGAAAAAATTCACTGATATCAGTTTTGGTATTAATTTTCACACTCTGTTTTATACTGTAGTTTACACAGGACAACTTTGGCAAGTTACTTGAGTTTACTGAACACAATTTATCTTTGGCAGTATGGTTCCTTATGGAGATTTTTGCTCCCAAATTAATTGAACATACAAGAGCTTAAAACATTACCCCCCGGGATATTTTAAAATGTGGGGCTTTGAGACATCACACTAGTTTCCATTGTAGTAATGCGATTGCCATCATCTGCCATTGCCATTTTCATTTAATAACTTATTGCAAGTTAATAAGTTTAAATGTTCATGAATATGAATGAGGTTTGAGATCTACTGAGGGGTGCTGATTATCACGTTTGAAGCACACTGACAAATTGAGGTGCTAGGGGGAGATTGCAGCATGTGGGAGCTGTGCCTACATGGCCTTTCCACTGTTTGTTTCTCCTAAGGGAAAGAGGGAACAGAAAAACAAGCAAAGATTGAGAAGCAAGAGACTCAAGCAAAAATCTTCATTCAATCTTAAAATAGCTTAATTTCTCTCTAGGATAAATATTTGAGATGTTAAAGAGATCTCACTTTTGATTTTTCTTTCCTATGGGCTGTGGAAAATTCATAAAGTACTAACGAATCACTCTGAATTTCACAACATAGAAGACACAGTGTGTCTTTGTATACCAGTTTCTTATCTGCCCTATATTTGTAAGCCATCTCAGTGAATTTTTGTGTTACAGAATGTGTGCTCCATTGTTTAGTTTGACATATATAATGTTATAACCAATTCACGTTTGTGTAGAATAACTGTAATAAGGAGAAGTTTTGTTTCATATACATGTACTACAGTCCCCTGATTCTGAAAAAATAATATTCTTTGTGTCATATGAGCCAATGGGAAAGCCACTGCAAATTCGTGGCTAACCTTATCTTCACAGGCATCCTGCAGAGAATCCGACATAGGTCATGATGCCATTGTCCCTGCATCAGACACACTCTCACTTCTCCAGTTACTCTGTCCATCTCAATCTTTCTCCTTCAGAGCCACCTGCTACTGTCACGGTTCATGAATTCCCTGTCTCTCTCTCTCGGCTTGTTTAATGTGCAGGTGTGTGTCTGTGATCACGGCTGATTAGCAGCATCACCTGTGTCCCATTGTATGTGTCTATTTAAGAGCAGTAACTGGTGTCTCATGTTGTCAGATCGTTGTGGTTCTTCCCTGTGTTCCGTTCTGTTCCCCTGGCTGTGTTGGATCGTGGATTCTCTCTCTGTTCTTCATCGCATCTTCCTGTACTCTGCACCAGGATCAAGAGCACCATCACTGGGAGTCACAGCGTCACCCACCATCAGAGCTTGTGATCGTCGCCACTCTCCATCAGTGTTTCGGACTTGTCGTTTGTTTGTCTTACCTTCTCTGATACCTTGTCAATAAACTGCCTTGCTTTTGCATCCTGCCTCTGTGTCATAACAGCTACTCTGCCACTGTCTATTGTGGACTAGTTTTGAGCAAGCGGCTCAAAGGATCATGTCATGCCCCGCTACTAACACCTCTGTCTGTCTGGCTCTGCACTAAAGTAAAGTCTCGGCATATATAATCTTCACTTTCAAGACCTATTCACACACAGTAGTTGAACTGAAGTGAGTTTAGATGCTAAGATGGTCTGCAAGTACTTACATTTTTTTTTTTTACTTTATATGAGGATAAAAACCAAAGTATAAAGTATCAAATAATAAAAATATTTCACGTAAAACTAAAGTATGAAGGTGAATTACTAAGTAATGATGTACGTTTTTTTTTTTTCATACAATGCTGCGCACGTACAGTACACGTTTATTATGATGATTAAATTTATGTCACACATGCAATTAAAGTCACTGGGGTCCAATGTTGTTTTGTACCCAAAGACACATTTTTCAGAATATCTTCTTTTGTGTTCCAGCAGAGGTTAGAAAAATGTTCTAACCTCTGCTGGAACACAAAAGAAGATATTTTCTAAGAAAATCATAGAGTTTTGGAACCATACAAGGTTAAGAAAATGACAAGCTTTTCTTTTTTTGAATGAACTATGCCTTAAATAAAAAATAACAGTACTGGAACTGAACATGAAACAAAACAGCAAGAAAAGTGGAGTAACAACAAGTATTTAAAGTGGAGTAAGAAGAATTTAAAAAAATAGTTCTTTAATCACTCGTAATTAAAATTTTCTACTCCCCAGTTGCTGTTAGGAGAAACCCTCCTGTCAGTGATCCTTAGGCAAAAAAAAAGGTTGTACAAATTAAGGAATGAACTGCTAATTTTAAAATCTTCCTCATACTTACATTTGTTATGACATCTGCTTCATCATGCAGAAATGTTAATCCATTGCATTTATGACCTCAAGGTTAGATTATTGCAATGCTTTATTGGGTGGTTGTTCTGCACGCTTAGTAAACAAACTACAGCTAGTCCAAAATGCAGCAGCAAAAGTTCTTACTAGAACCAGGAAGTATGACCATATTAGCCCGGTCCTGTCAACACTGCACTGGCTCCCTATCAAACATCGTACAGATTTTTAAATATTGCTTATTACTTATGAAGCCCTGAATGGTTTAGCACCTCAGTATTTGAATGAGCTCCTGTTACATTATAATCCTCCACGTCCGCTATGTTCTCAAAACTCAGGCAATTTGATAATACTGTACCTAGAATATCAAAATTAACTGTAGGAGGGAGATCCTTTTCCTATTTAGCACCTAAACTCTAGAATAAACTACCTAACATTGTTCAGGAGGCAGACACGCAGTTTAAATCTATATTAAAGACCCATCTCTTTAACCTGGCTTACACATAACATACTAATGTGCTTTTAATATCCAAATCCATACAATTTTTAGGCTGCATTAATTAGGTAAACCGGAACCGGAAACACTTCCCATAATACCCGATTGCTACATCATTAGAAGAATGGCATCTACGCTAATATTTGTCTGTTTCTCTCTTATTACGGAGGTCACCGTAGCCACCAGATCCAGTCTGTATCCAGACCAGAGAGTCACTGCAGTCAGTGGGACCAGATGGTGGATCAGCACCTAGAAAGGACCTCTACATCCCTGAAAGACAGCGGAGACCAGGACAACTAGTGCCACAGATACAGATCCCCTGTAAAGACCTTGGGCCCTATCTTGCACCCAGCGCAATTGACTTTGTACACCGACGCTTGTGTCATTCCTATTTTGCACCCGCGCAAAGCGCGCTTTTCCCTCCACAGAGGCACGTCGCTAAACTAGTGAATGAACTTGCGCTCCCTGGGCGGTTCAGCGCAACAAGGAGGCGTGTTCCGGCGCAAACAATCCCTGGTGCTATTTTGCTGTTCCATTAAACAATTGCGCCACTGACCAGAAAAAACCTAGTCTAAAGTCAGTGGCGCGTTGCGCGTTGTTCATTATGCTATTTTAAGGGCGCATGCTTGACCATAATGTATAGCGTGCACAACGCGCATACACTTAGCTCATGTAATCTACACAGATGCAACAGTTATTTTTGCAAATCATAAATTGTAACACTAAAAAAATATTAACACATGAGATGACGGAAATCATTGTGGTGTGCCACGAAGATGTGAACAAAATAGGCATAAATCTAGTTTACAAATTATTCAGGCTAATTATTCTCCCATCCCCATACAACACAACTTCTCTGTCTTTCACTGCTCTTACAAGAACATCAGTCTCCTCGGCTGTGAACCGCTCCTGGCGTGCGCCTGGTAAATACGCCATAATAATAGCAATCCATAATGGAACTTGCGCACCTGCTTTTAAAGGGAATGCTGGATGACGCTCTGATTGGTTTATTTCACGATACGCCCAAACCACACCTATGAATAATGAAGCTACTTCAGACCAACCCACTTTAGATTTGCGCCGGGCGCAAGAGCCATTTATCCCGCCGGGAAAATAGCAACAGCGCCGAGACCCGCCCACAAACTTACTTGCGCTTCGCGCTTTGACACTTGCGTTTCAGATCGTTAAAATAGGGCCCCTTGTCTCAGAGGACCACCAGGACAAGACCACAGGAAACAGATGATTCTTCTGCACAATCTGACTTTGCTGCAGCCTGGAATTGAACTACTGGTTTCGTCTGGTCAGAGGAGAACTGGCCCCCCAACTGAGCCTGGTTTCTCCCAAGGTTTTTTCTCCATTCTGTCACAGATGGAGTTTCGGTTCCTTGCCGCTGTCGCCTCTGGCTTGCTTAGTTGGGGTCACTTCATCTACAGCGATATCGTTGACTTGATTGCAAATAAATGCACAGACACGATTTAACTGAACAGAGATGACATCACTGAATTCAACGATGAACTGCATTTAACTGTTATTTTGCATTATTGACACACTGTTTTCCAAATGAATGTTGTTCAGTTGCTTTGACGCAATGTATTTTGTTTAAAGCACTATATAAATAAAGGTGACTTGACTAGACTTGACTTCAAACTTTACAATACTTATGATTACTTCCGTTAGCTCTACAATAAGTAAATCTACTTCAACAGCTAACTGATCTTCAGCTGTCATGTTACAAAGCATGGATTGTCCCCCCTAAAAGTATGATTAAAAAACACACTGTGTATTGTAAATAACCATGTTTTATACTTTAAATAATCATGTAAATAGTAAAACAACACAAACGCAAACAAGGCAAAAATGTGTTTTAATTTTTACATTTTGATACTCCTCCTCCCTTGACTCACACTTTTACATCACCTCAGTAGCAGAGTCCATTGTTTTTTTCCCAGGGAACTGGCCTACTTTAACACTGTTGCCACGGGCTGAAGCAACTCCAATAATGTGATATGAATGCAAATTTTATCGGAGGAACCCCGCCGAGAAACGTGTATTTTACCCCCCTCGAAACGCTATTGGACTAGTTTTGGTCTACTTTTGAGAAGCCATTCTCGTATCTGCTAACTGCTACAGTATGTTATGCTCATGTGTTCTGATAATATTGTAGCTTTCTAGGGCTTAACATAATTTGGATAATTGGTAAAACCTCTTAATAGCCCTACTTTTAGACCTACCTGAAAAACTAAAAGCTATTTATTTCATTTGTAGGCCTATCGTTGTTTTTTATTTATGCTATCATTAGTTCTTTACTGTATTTGTTCTTATTTTATTACTGACTGCTTACTTGTCATTTTTTATTCAATTCAAAGTTTGAAATCAAGCTCTCATTCTACTGCAACAAAATTAAAGAAAGTGACGTGACATACAGGCAAGTATGATGACCCATACTCGGAATTCGTGCTCTGCATTTAACCCATCCAAAGTGCACACACACAGCAGTGAACACACACACACTGTGAACACACACCCGGAGCAGTGGGCACTGGGCAGCCATTTATGCTGCGGCACCTGGAGAGAAGTCAGGGGTTGCTCAAGGGCACCTCAGTCACCTCAGGCACCTGATTACAGATTACCCCACTGTAAAATCAAAAATAAACTGAGTGAGCAAAACTTTGTATGCTAGTTATAATGTAAATTAAACAATTTTTAGATACAGTGTTGGGCAGTAGCGTCGCTACAAGCAGCGAAGCTACTAGTTTAACTACATTTCTCAGTAGCTTGGTCGTAGCTTCGCTACTTTCTGAATCAAATAGCTTTTCAGTAGCGAAGCTCTTTTTTTTACCAAGTGGTGCGGTAGCTTCCACACAAGCTACATTTTCGCAAGTATTTCTGAAGCTCAAACTCAAATCGGGAAATACAACTGCTAAGATCGCTGATCCTGGATCAGTAGTGACGCGACGGCGCTACTTCATCTTGTTCGTGTTTACGGTGGATAGCAACCAACCATCTTTATGATGCATTACCGCCACCTTCTGCACCGGATGATACCACTCCTTGGCCAGTCACGCAAAAAATTATTTGATGAAATGATGGCATAGGATGAGGTCGGAGAACAGTTAATCCCGAGGAGTGAGTCGCCGTGGCCGTACCTCCACAAGTACATGACACTGACCGAGATAACAGAGAGAAAATATATTTTCAGATGCTGCTTGTAAAAATTATCAGGGTCCCCCTTACGAAAGGCAAATGTATTT
Source organism: Carassius auratus (assembly GCF_003368295.1). NCBI lineage: Eukaryota > Metazoa > Chordata > Actinopteri > Cypriniformes > Cyprinidae > Carassius > Carassius auratus. The sequence continues at coordinate 25,642,406 of NC_039244.1, forward strand.
ACCAATATATTTCCTTTTTATTTCACATATATTATATAATATATTGCAAAATATACAAATGATTGCAGCTTTCAATATATTGCAATATATTGGAAAAAATAAATATATATTAGAATATATGCCTAATATATTACATGATATTTTCCAATATACTGCAATATATTTTTGTTTAATAAGGGCCAGCCTGGCCATTTTTTTTTTTTACTGTTTGGTGGTCTTGCATTTTGTTCTGCAAAGTCCTATAGTATTTTAAGCATGCCCATGCAACAGGTGCATACACTTACTTGTGCACACATTGTTAATTACATGTATTTTGATTGTTTTTGTTGCCAAATTGATAAAAGTGAAAGTGAAAGTGACATTCAGCCAAGTATGGTGACCCATACTCAGAATTTGTGCTCTGCATTTAACCCATCCGAAGTGCACACACACAAAGCAGTGAACACACACACACCCGGAGCAGTGGGCAGCCATTTATGCTGCGGCGCCCGGGGAGCAGTTGGGGATTCGATGCCTTGCTCAAGGGCACCTATGTCGTGGTATTGAAGGTGGAAAAAGAACTGTACATGCACTCCCCCCACCCACAATTCCTGCCAGCCCGGCACTCGAACTCACAACCCTTCGATTGGGAGTCTGACTCTCTAACCATTAGGCCACGACTTCCCACGAAAACGAACACAAAAAAACTATTAAACTAAACAATTACACCTGCCTATCTGTTTGACTGACAGTTTAAAGACTGAGATAGCATTGACTTGTAATAAACCGTGTTCAACGTAAAAATGTAATTTTAAAAGTAGCTTAGATGTAGCAAGCTACTGTTGATGTAGCTTAGCTTGCTACATTTCCCAGGGGGGTAGCTTCAGTGTAGTGAAGCTTCATTTACTGTAGAGTAACTGGTAGCTTAGCTCACTACATTTTGTAGTCATATGACATATGAATTGGAATTCATTTTGTAGCCCATTTACATTCCAGACTATGGGTCTGATGGAAGGGAAAAAACTAATTCCTTCAGAATTGTAAAAAAAAATCATGGCAAGGCTGCATCACCTACACACACACACACACACACACACACACACAAGGCCAGTGAACGAGAACAAAGTCAATAGTTGTGGAACTTGACTGCCAAGTTTTTTTTATTTACTTAAACATCAGATGAAGTGATTAATTTCTCTTTAATACAAGTGATGCCGATGTATTTTCCGTATAGCAATAATAACATTACCTGCTTGACGGCTGGTAATGTCTACAACAGACAAGAGCTCTGTCACAGCGCGACCATAACAGCTGGAAGTTGTCTAATTTGAAACATTCTCCATGCTGCATTAATAGTGGTAAGGCTGTGTATACTTGTCCTTAAGTACAATTTCAGCTGTATTATTTGTCTCCCCTTCCAAAATTGCTCTTGAGAATTTTTTTGTTCTCGTCTGCATGGTCACCATCTGCTCCCTTTGCATGATGGGCATCACTGACCTAGTTACCATGACAACTGCATAGAGGACCGTCTCTGTGGCCTTAGCAAAGAGTGTGGCAGTAGTTGACAATGAGACTGAAACTTGAGTGTTAAAAATATTTGTTGTCAAAAGAACAGTTAATCAATTTACCACTGTCAAACCTCATGTTTATCCCATGCTTGACTTTGTGTGACTGTGTTCTCTCATGTTATGCTGGATGTGCTTGCTTTATCCTTGTGATGCATCAGCCATTGTTTTCAAACAGGCACAGTGCTTACTTTTGCATTTGCTAATTTAAACATGAAGAGGACGTATCCATCTGGAAGCCAGAAGCGGAAAAAAGCAAGAAGTGGTGGAAAAGAGGAAATTTGACAGCGGTAAATGATGGAGATAAGATTGACTAAAGGATATGACAAACACACGTTTTCGTTGTTAATTCCAGCTCATTTTCATTTAATTATCTGCAAGATGAATTACTGGTAACAGTCCAACTACTAATATGGTCACTGGGAAGCAGGTTAGCTAAGTTTGCTCTTAGCAGCAGCATATTAAGTACATATATATATACATACTCACACCCATCATTATGAAGTGCTTCGAGCGACTCTTCCTAGCACACCGCAAAGACTGCCTCCCACCCACACTGGACCCACACCAATTTGCCTACTGCAGAAATAGGAGCACAGAGGATACAGTATGCACAATGCTGCACTCACACACCTGGACCATAACAACACGTATGTTAGGATGTTGTTTGTTGACTTTAGTTCAGCATTTAACACCGTCATTCCCTCCAAGCTGACCACAAAACTTGGAGGCCTGGACATTAACACCTCCCTCTGCAACTGGATTATGGACTTTCTGACCAACAGGCCTCAGCATGTTCGGTCAGGCCACACCCACTCTATCATCATCACACATAACACTGGCATACCACATGAATGTGTGCTGAGCTCATTCCTTTACTCCCTTTACACCCACGACTGCAAGCCTGTGCATGGATCCAACTCCATTAAGTTTGCAGACGACACCACGGTGATTGGCCTCATCACAGACAATGATGAGACTGCCTACAGGGAAGAGGTACAGCACCTGGCCATATGGTTTGCTGACAACAACCTGCTCCTTAACACCAATAAGACTAAGGAGCTCATTGTGGACTTCAGGAAGAAGAAAGGAAGCATGCATGACCCCATACACATTAACGGAATGGTTGTTGAACGTGTCTCCAGCTTCAAGTTCCTGGGAAGCACAATCTCGGAGGACCTGTCCTGGGCCAAACACCTCCAGCATGGTCAAGAAGGCTCACCAGCGCCTTTTCTTCCTCAGGACACTGAAGAAGAACCAACTGTCTTCATCCATCCTGGTGAAGTTTTACCGGTGTGCGATCGAGAGCATCCTGACCAGTTGCATCACAGTCTGGTATGGGAACTGCTCCGTGGCTGACCGCAAAGCACTGCAGAGGGTGGTGAAAACTCCCCAACGCATCACAGGGACACCACTTCCTGCTCTTGAGGACATCCAGAGAAACCGCTGTCTACGTCGAGCTCGCAGCATTCTCGAGGACTCCTCTAACCCTGACCATGGACTGTTTAACCTCCTGCCCTCCGGGAGGCACTTAAAGAGCCTCCGGACAAGGACCAGCAGATTCAGAAACAGATTTTTTTTTTTTTTTTTGAACTCTGCCCTCTGACACCCCTCAACACCCCCACACCACACACACATACTCCTCCCCCCTCTTCAACACTACATCTAACTATTTATTTACAACAAGCAAAAAATAGTAAACTTGTTATTGCTTGCACTACTGTCTGTTCAACAAGAAACACTGAATAATCCATTTGCACTCTGAAATATTTTCTATGCACTTTACGGTCCATTGCAATAGTGTAAATTGTTCATAGTCCTGCCTATAGTGTACATATTTTTACATAATCCATCTGTATAGTATGTTCATAGTGCTGTATATCATGCTAATAGTATTTAAAATCTGTAAATTATGTCCATAATACTTATCTGTATAGTTATTGTACATATTGTAGACCTTATAGTATAGTATATTCTGTACTTTATACTGTTCTGGTTAGATGCTAACTGCATTTCGTTGCCTTGTACCTTACATGTGCAGTGACAATAAAGTTGAATCTAATCTAATCTAATCTATAGACTACTGAAATTTTGGTCTAAAAGGTTTTTAAAATCATGAGAAACTTTTCAGTTATGTGTGTCCAGACATTTCACTAGAAGTGTATATTTACAGTAAACCCCTGATCTTAAACATTGAAGTGAAACACTGTCATCAGGAGGCCATAATGACATCAGCAACATCCCAGAAGCCATTTCAGGTTTCTCTTTCACCTCATGTTCTGTTTACAGCAGCAGGATAAAGGCACGGAGATGGCAAAGGGCCAGAGCACTTACATTGAGCGCCAGCAGATCTTCAAGCCCAGCCATTTAACACCCACTCCACATCCGGCCCCCAGCTCTGACCCCTCAGGGACCTCCCCACCTGCAGCTGTTATTCATGGTGAACAGAGGATGCTCTCTCATGGTTTCCCACACTCAGTCACTGCAGCCCACTTCACAGAATCAAGGATTCATAGTCACTGGATACCCCTGAGAGACAGATTTGTTTCCTACTACAGTTGACAGTTTAAAAAAAGCATCTACACCACTGGCATGTTAGGAACAGAGCAGCTGCCACTGTTGTTTCCCTACGTTAAAGATGCTTTGCTCTTAAAATAGCTTCTGCGCTGGTACAGACGTCACTTTAGATGCATGAAGGTAACCTAGTTTATACTAGAAAATATACAAATAGCTGTTGGTGCATAACATTTACTTCAGTAATTTTTGTAAATTATTATTATTGTTATTTAAAGAAGTATTTTCACCAAGGCTGACTTTATTTGATCAAAAGTACATTAAAAACTGTGATATTGTGGAATATTATTACAATTTAAAATAACTGTTTTCAGTTTTACTGTTTTTAAAATCCTAATTTATTCCTGTAATGCAAAGCTGAATTTTCAGCATCATTAATCATGTTTTCAGTGTCACGTGATCCTTCAGAAAGCATTCTCAGTTCTTATTATTATCAATGTTGAAAACAAAATGTGCCACCTAATACTTTTTTCGCCCAATTTCTGCCTAAATGTCAAGATACGTAATCTACATTTTTCCACAATCATGAGCCTTTGAAGTTTGTCGTATTGAAGCAAGTTTGAATTTACATAGTGAAAGACAAAACTTCTACAGATTTGCATTCCCATTCTCTTGCATTTGAATAGAAGGGAACGAAACATTTAACGTAGTGTGACCTAGTGATACTTTGAGAAAGTGAGATTTTCCATTGAAATGTGTCAATATGCTCTATGATTTAAATGACATATTACACCACAAACCTATATTGAATCAGTCCAGATTTCCAGCAGGGGGTAACCTAAATTAAAGAAATGCAGATTGTATGTTAAAACATTTGCATACGGTCAATGTGACATGCTCCTTTGCAATGGGAGAGGCTGTATTTATTTATTCTTTATATATATATATATATATATATATATATATATATATAGCTGAATGTCTGCCAAACCAGGAGTAAACAGGGTCACAGATATGTTCAGAGAATCAGAAACTGCATTCATTTCCTTTTGGTTTAACCAGACTTTCATTCCAAGAAATGAGCTAAATTAAAACCTGCCAGATTTGTTTCTAAGAATGCAGTTCTACGGGCGAGATTGGAATCAGGGCAACAGAAAATAGCTGTCATTCCTTCACTATCCTGATCTGTATTAATGACAACAATTCTGCATTAAAATAGGGAAATACAGACTTCTTGTATGGCCGTAGATGTGGATCTGAAAGAAAGCATGCAGCTGAGAGTGACATGCTCTCAAACCTTCTTACATGAACAACATTCATACAGTAACTGGGTCACTGCTGTTATGCAATACCTTTGAAGGTCTGTAACTCGTAAGCCTTTCTATTAAAGAGTGAAGAAAATATCTTAGAAATATTAGGTCAAGCTCAAGCACCTAAAATTTTATTATATTTTACATAAGATGGAAATAAAGAGTTAGACATTGCTCAGACTGAGCGCTTTCATGATGGTTTCAACTTTAAGTTCACCATTTTTTTTAAGTGTTGATATTATCATGACTATCTCTGTAATTTTAATCACAAAAGATGGAATGCTGAGTGGACAGCCCAAATAATAGCTCAAAACATCACAAAATTCATCAAGTGCACCGCTAACAGTGATACTGTCGTTTTCTTGCTAAAAATAGTTTCACTTCCTGAAGGATGATGTCATTTAGGCACTGCCTTTTGATAGTTAAAGTGATATTACAAAAGAAAACAGGATAGAACATGATATTAGAGAATAGTTCACCCAAACATAATAGTTCTATCATTTCATCACCCTCGTGTTGTTCTAAACCTCTATGATTGACTTTCTTCCCTGGAACACAAAAACAGATATTTTAAACAAAGTTTCAGCTGTTTTTGTCTATGCAGTGAAAGTAATTGTAATTCAACACTGTATTGATACTGAGAACACATTCTTAAAATATATCTTCTGTTATGTTGCACAGAAGAAAGGTCACATATGTTTGGAACAAGATGAGGGTCGATACATAATGACATTGCTTATTTTTGGTTAAGTTATCCATTTGATAAATGCCAGTTTTCATGCTAAAAGTAGTCAATTATTTTAAACTCACCTACTTAATTGTGATATAGGGGTAAAGAAAAAAAATCTAACATGACTTCCATCTTTAAAAAAATGTTTAATAGTTTATCCATTGAATTAAGACATGATGTGGACACAAAATGTACTGCATAACAAGAATAACCCGTTTATGGAAAGATAACCCAGAGACAAAGTGTACAGGAAATAGAGCACGTCTCAGCTGATTTAAATCAGACACACAGGACAGTGAGACTCTTGCTATTTAGAGAGATGCCTCTTTAGTTAGTACAGTCCTGAAATCAATGAATGTGAAATCTAAATGTTTAGATTAAATCAAAATCTTGGCGTAGCTTTAATGATCAATGACACATTGTACCCCAAGTATTTTTTCTCTCTTGTTTGGTCGAACATGTGGTGATGCACAGACAATATTCTGGCCCCAACATACAATAAGTGGCTTTGCACAGTATGATGCAAACAGATACATTCCACTGAGACATTAAGCATTGGACATAAATAACAGATGAGTATCAGGCTGACCTCAGCACAAATGCAAAACATCAAATGTCTTTGGCAGTGGTTCATATTTTGGGCACTGTCAATAATGGTCTGCTTAAATCTTTAGCCTCCCCTGCCGTGCGAACGCGCAGGTATCCCAGCAGAGACATCGCATGCTGACAATATTCCTCCACCTGTCTGATCTGCTGGTAGTTCAACACGGTTCTCCAGGCACTGGCTGCTTGCGTGGCATTCCTGGAGGACACGATGAACGGTTTGGTGGAGGCATTCGGTCCTGTTGTCATATTCATAGCAAAAATTTCCATGTCGTGATTGGCTGAAAGATTAACAAAGCGATAAACATTCCGAAGAGTTTTAATGGGGTTCTCCACCAGGTCCTCGTAACGGACCGTCATGTATTTGCCTTTGAACCATTTGGGAGGCTGAAGAGCGGTTTTCAGAGTTCTAGACATCTGTTCGCAGATCACCTCCATGGCGCCAATGGAGTGGTAATCTGAACCGTCTTTTTTGTTCGTTTTGTGGTTGGGGTCCACAAACGGCACGCGGCGAAGTTTGGGGTCTCTGCTGCGTACAACTTGCAAATTCTCCCGGATGAGTCCGTGTCGGGATTTAATCCTGGAGTTGGCCACCGCTCTGGGGTCTCGCACCAAATGGATTACTTTCAGATTCAAAGAAGGGTCCTCCATCAGCGGGGCCAGAACGTTGACGTCCAAAATGCGAACTCCTTTGATCACGATCGTGTTGTACTTTAAACACTCTTCCTCCAACATCTGAAGACTCTGTGAAGGGCACTTTCTACAAACCTTTTCGTCCACCATTCCCACCACATCTTTCCTGTAGGACGTACAGAAGGGGTAGGAGCAGATGACCTTATTGATGCCGGCCCCAAACAGTCCGAGAGAGGTTATGTTCTTCCCGCCAGGACCGTTGTACAGCTGAAAAACTGAGAAGTCACACCTGTAAAGAGCGCTCAGCATGTCCCTGGCCGCTCCTTGGAGGGACACGGCGTCCCCCGGGTACAGCTTCTGCCAAATATGCCACATGGGCTCATACAAGAAAAACACATTAGGGTTTTGGTTGAAGAGCTCCCCGAAAAAAGACGAGCCGGACCTCCAAGTGGTCAAGACATACACCAGCTGCCTTTTCTTGACCTGTGGGGCTTGGTAAAGGTGACGGATGTCTGATCTGCTTTGGAAGTTCACTCCCTGCATCGGCTGGTTGCACTGCTGTGGCTCTTTGGTCCATTTGTAATTAGCCAGGTTCAGCATGGTCAGAGCCACCAGCAGAAAATAGGCCAGAAACATGATGATCCTCTTCCGCCGTAGCACTTTCATCACAATTCCAGGGTTGGCGATTATTTTGGTGTGGCTTCTCGTGCAAGACTTGGGTTTCCTTCCAAAGCCAGCATTCTTCTCCCATGGTGGTGTGAATTTTAGAGGGTAGGGTTTGTTTTTCATTTATGATACAGGAGAGCCAGTGATGTCCCAAACAGAGCTGCAGTGTATCACATGCAGCGAGGATGGCACAGAAGAAAGCTTGGCGTCTGCCCCAAGTCCATGTAATCGACTATCGGTTAGGCGATGCGTGAGAAAAGAGGGGATGCCCGACGCTCCAAAATACAAGACGAAACCAAAACAAACCACACTGCAATGCGCAGGTTTTCATTCGGATACCAGACAACGGATTCCTTTCATATTATTTAACGGCAAGCAAAGCTAATTTAAGCATTTTTATTTTTGCTTACCGATAAAAAAGCGGCGGGGGATGATCCCCAAAACATTTTGCGTCCAAGGCACGGGCGGGGGTAAATATATAAGTATATAAATATACGTGTGCGCGTGATCATTTGAGCTCAAAAGAAAAGAAAACCCGTTTTCAGACAGTTCCTTTTAAAAGCACGGAAACGAAAGAAAAAGCCTCTCTCGTCAAAGTGGCCCCCAGCCTTTGCTCTGTTGCTCTGGGTGTACATTATCATAAATTAGTACTGCACGAATTACATGGAAGCAAAGAAACAAAAGTTCCACCTCCTCTAAGCGCTGATTGGAGGAGCGAAGACCGTCTTGGCTTTTCTAATGACGCTATTGGTTCGTGTCTACGTCCGTCAAATCCCACTGGTCACGCACAGCCTATAGCAATATGATGGACTATGCATCATAATACATTTGGGGATTTCAGACACTTTATGCACGATTTATTATAATCTTGGATTATGTCTAAAATATATATGTATAACTTTTTATAAAATATTCTTATTCTATATATTTTACATACACGCATAAATACATACATACATACATAGCTACAGACATATATATATATATATATATATATATATATATATATATATATATATATATATATATATATATATATATATATATGTATGTATATGTATATATATATATATATATATATATATATATATGTGTGTGTGTGTGTGTGTGTGTGTGTGTGTGTGTGCGTGTGTATGCGTGTGTATGTGTATGTATATGTATGTATATGTATGTATATGTATATATATATATGTATATATATATATGTATATGTATATATGTGTATATATATGTGTATATATATATATATATATATATATATATATATATATATATAATACTCATAAATGTATAGATGCTATGTGTTTAAGGCCGTTTAGATATCTGCCATGAAAAAAGCTTTTTTGTTTGTTTGTTTGTTTGTTATATTTTTATCAGATATTATTTCATACATTAATTATTATAAAATGCTATGAATATATAAATCTAATTACATAGTGGCAACTAATGCTTTCAAGGAAAGTTTTTAGACTTTAATTATTATTATTATTATTATTATTATTATTATTATTATTATTATGTTCTGGTTACTAAAGGTTGAAAATCGAGTATTAAATCACAAAATCTTTAGGATTAAAATAATCTGAAACAGAATTTTGTTGCATAACTCAAGAACAATGACAACTACTATTCTTTGTAGTTAGTGCCACCTGCTGTTTGTTTCTCTCACTGTTCCCTCCACCTTTAGCCTATTATTTTCAAACTCCGACACATTAAGGAATAAATCAGATTAATAAAATAAGGTTGGTGTAGAGAAGGTGCTATTATTCTCCCTGTCGCTCTCACATATATGTGTTTGTTAAGGGAGATTAGGATAATTCAGTAGACAGGCCACTGCAGCAGCGCATTAGGCTGGAGTCCTGCCATATTGTGAAGCAAGTCATTGCATCAACCTAGTCAAAATAAATAAATAAATAAATAAGTGGAAAAAATAAGTGCCATTGTTTGGAAATACTGTTGAACTGAATAGTTGAACACTAGGTAATGCAGGATTGTTTCCCTCTCTTTATTTCTGTTATTCGTTTTAATACAATCCCTCATGTTCCTTTCCTCACCAGCAGTTGTTCATTCATTCATGATCACTGTATGATTTTCATGCAGTTTCCAGATCTCAGTTATCTAGACCTTCAGTAAACGAAAGCCATGGCTCTAATCACAAGAAGACTCAACAGGCTATTTTTCTGGACCAAAAGACCAAATCATACAACTACAGGTGAGATGACTGCTGTTTTTTGACTGATGTATTGTGTAATTACAAATGTTTTCCCTCATTGCTACATTTACTGAACTCTGTGTGGCTAAAGGTCATTTTCACATCCTTTCCACGCGTGTATCACAGCATATTAGAGTTATACTAGGATCTGATATGATGCTGCTAACTGTCAAAGAAAATGATCTGTCATGCAGGCCTGTTTGTGATGTAGCCCCAGCTGGTAATAGAGGCACTGCATTCTTGTTTTATTAAGTTTTCAAGTTATATGCCATCTGACAAAACAGTGCCCTCTTAATGAAACAACTTTTTAACACAAACATAAAAACTGGTTATTAGTAGTAGTAGTAGTAGCAGCAGCAGCATTGTTTGTGTGTTTGTGCACTTGGATGGCATAAATGCAGAGCACAAAATCAGTCGCTGGGGCATATTTTTAACAATAGGCAAAAAAAAAAAAAAAAATGGCAAAAGGGAAAATTATAGATTTTTCTTTTATGCCAAAAATCATTATTAAGTAAAGATCATGTTCCACGAAGATATTTTGTAAATTTACTACTGTAAATATATCAAAACTTAAATTTTGATCAGTAATATGCATTGTTAAGAATTCATTAGGGTAATTTTCTCAGTATTTCGATTTTTTTGCACCCTCAGATTTCAGATTTTCCTAGTATCTCGGCCAAATATTGTCAGATCGTAATAAACCATACATCAATGGAAATCTTATTTATTCAGCTAATTCAAAAAAAAAAAAAAAAAGACACTTAAGGCTGGTTTTGTGGTATTCAGAGTATGAATTACCATACTTGACTACATGTCAAGTACTTTCACTGTTGTATAGTATGAAATGCCAATGATTTTTGCCCATTTTTTATGTTTTTATGTCAAAGAATGTAATAAGTCATACACTTTTAACTCTGTTAGGTTTGCTAATGTTTTGTTGAAACTCATAAATATTGAATTGCAAATGCTTAGCTGCATTACTGTATACAAGCTCTTTATTTATTTATTTTTTTTGGGTTGACCCAGTAAATATAAATTTAAAAATGAAATTTGGCCACAATGTTTATTACCAGATATGGCATTAGAAGGCCAAAACATTTTGCATTCTTTTATTATTATTTAATTTGATTGTATGTTTTATTCTTATAACTATTGCAACAGAGATTTATTTTCAAAACAAAACAGCTCTATTAAATGCAAATAGGAAACAGAAAATAAAGCTAGTTTAAGCTGTGGCTGTAACACTCTCTGTTTTAGGTATTTGTTTCCATTGGACTCTTATCTCACTCTCTCATGTCTTTTATTATCAACAGATGCTTTATTGGCTGCAAGAGATCATGCAGGTAACCTCCAAAACAAGTGTAACCTCACTGTCCACTGAAGTAAGATTTTATTAAACAAGAGGAATTATGGGTGACATACTTAACCTGTGTCCTGTGGCAAGGGTCTTGGCAATGTGGTAACTGATCCTCTTCTCAGAGCAATCAATAATGCAGGTGGCTTCCGAAAGGCTGATGAGTCTCTTAAAGGAGCGAGTGCAGTATTGGGTATCAGTCAGATATTCTTGGGCCCTGAAACGACTGTTCTCTATCCGTCATCCAAAGATATTTTTTAACTAAGAAGAGTAAAATCTGCATTACTTCTTTATTATGGATTGATGAAAGCTGTTTTAGTGCCTGGCTATTGAGAAGTGAGAAGCTTGGTAAGTTATATAATGTGTGTAAAGCGTTTGTTTCACTGACTCAGCTTGAAGAAGTTTATTACCATCCATGACAAATTTAGATTCTCCTAGAAAGATTCTTTTGGTTGTTCTTTTCTAAAATCACATTCGTTTTTCACCCTATCCTCTGTGCTAATGTGTATGATTTATTGTACCCTTTAAATCATCTGTGTTTACTTATGAAGTCCTTAAATACATAATAATGTTACACTAAAGAATGTTTACATTCTAAAGATATAATCAGATTTTTATGATCCCCTCCAAAGTCCAATTAATTTATTATCGTAGATTATGACTTTGGCCTCACTTTGATTTCACTTTTAAATTCATGAAAAAATTTATATATTTTATTTTTGCACTGATGCAATATTCCGAAGCCCTTTTTCATCTACACTTTTTTGTTTGCAGTGTATTTTTTAGTGGTTCAATCATGAAGTTTACATTGGTTTCTTTACATCGCACCATGTGGAAATGCTGTATTGTTCAGGCTCATGCATAAAACATGAAGGTCTGCTGTCAAACATCTGTCAGCTGAGGTTTCTTGTTCCGTCTCCAGTGAGTTCAGCTGCACCAAAGATAAACTAATGTGGTAGAATATTATTCTTCTTCTGTTTTCTGGGTGGCGTTTCCTTCCTTCCTTCCAGTCATCAGGTCAGATGATAAGTTCTGATTACAAGTCAGGAGGCTATCATGAGATAGAGCGTGTCTCCTGCACTGCATGTCACTTTACTTTCATTCTGCTTCTCTATCCAGTCACTACAGTTATATCTTCAGTATAAACAGCTCAATTCACATAAATCAAACAGGACTTCTAGATTTTTTGGGGGTTTATGATTGTGTTTGTATGTGCACAGTCTGCAGTGAGCACAAGGTTGATATTTGAGCTTTGATAACAAAAACAGTGAAATGTGAAGCCGATTTGCTAGGTCACAAAGTTATTGACAAGTGTCAAGTGAATGAGCTGTGGTATAAAGTGTACTCCGAAGTCACAGCTAGTGCAAGTGCAAACACCAAATAGCATGACAGCTTCAGCTGACACAGCGTTCACTTGGGCGTTAAACGTTAACTCCAGATCTGGCTTAGTTCGGAGCCATCACCTTTAATGGTCTCTTACCTTACCGAACACATCTTTAATAGCTCCACACATGCTGTGGGAGAGGACAGACGACACTATCAAGGACTCGGTTGGAAAATTTGCATCTTTTCTAGGTTAGTCTCTAGCTGAGTTGTGAGACGTTCAGGGAAAAGGTACTGTTTTCATATGATGTAATGACTGCACTCCTGAAGTGTTGATTTCACTGTGTTATCTCATCAAAATATGCTGATTTTGTGGATACATGCTGATGTTTTTGTCTTCATTAGCTTTTTGTTTTTGCAGTATACTGTTTGTATCACTATATTTCTGTGATTGATGATTGACGACTTTTTGAGGACCTGACATGAATTACTGCTGGGATGCTGACATGTCCTGCAGTGTGACATGCTAGACTTCGTAGCGTTTTGCTAGTTCTTTTGTGTCTCATGCCGCAATTCACTTACTGTATACATTTAATTATACATTAACATTCAAAAAAATCTAGGGTCAGTAACATTTTAAATTTTCACCAATTAATATTTCTTAAAAACATTTGTGAATGTAAAAAATATGATTTCTGAGGGATCGTGTGTCATTGGTGTCTGGAGTAATTGCTGCTGAAAAAACAGTTTTGCATCACAGGAATAAATTACATGTTCAAATATTTTTAAATAGAAAACAGTTATTTCAAATGGTCATCTTTCACAATATTTCTGTTTTTACTAAAACACAAAGTTTTGTAAGCATAAGAAACCTCTCTCAAAAAACATAAAACATCTTACCAACCCCACACTTTTGTTTGGTCGCATACTGTACATCACATGCCCATCTGTAATTGAATTTCATGAAGTGTTTTTACCAGTTGTGTCCACTATGGATTTGCTTATCATAGAGATACTGTGGTGGGTAAACAGGGTATATAGCACAGAAAACTCTTTGTGTGGACTTTTTTTGGCAGGTCTTTTGCATGGTGAGAAGTACTGCAAGGAGAAAAGCATGGAGAACAATGTGACACAGATCTCCAGAGAAGATCTGGAGAATCTGAGAGAGGCTTTCAACAAAATCGGTCAGTTAAATTCTGCCTGAATCTCACTGTAGGTTTAGTGAATTGTGCATTGTAACGTTCCAGTCACCTGACTTGGTGCTTGTGAGGTGTCAAACATTACCAAAGATTGCAATAACTGACTACATAAATGTCTGTTTTTACGGCTGATCGTTGACTCGTGCAATTCTACAAACACATATTAAAATAGTCTTGTATCAAAGTATTGTATCAAAGGTTTGCTGCTAGTAATGACGAGTGTCATTGTAAACTCTCATTCTATCTTTGTAGATATTGATAACAGTGGCTATGTAAGTGATTTTGAACTTCAGGAGCTCTTTCGAGAGGCCAGCTTTCACATTCCGGGATACAAGGTACGGGAGATCGTGGAGAAGTTCATGGCAGGTGACACCAACAAAGACGAGAAGATCAGTTTTGAAGAGTTTGTTGCGGTAAGAGTTTTTGTCTTATCTTAAAGGGGTCATATGATGCGACTAAATTTTTTTTTTTATAAGCTCTTGGTGCATAAAGAAGATATGTAATGTTGCAAAGACTAAAGTCTCAAATCCAAAAACATATTCTTTATAAAAGTTAAGAATCAACCATGCCTACCTAAAACAGCCCCTTCAAACACACCCCACATGTTCCCACGATGTGGGAAGATTTACATAACGCCGCCCAAATGTTGAGGCTAAGAAAGAAAGCATAACTTTTAATCTCGCTGTTGTTGTTTGGCTTTCCAAAAGAGGATACAACTAAAAATAAGTAGTTAAGTTCAGAGGTGGAAAGAGTACAAAAATATTCTACTCAAGTCAAAGTACCATTACATTAATGAAATTTTACTTCAGTACAAGTAAAAGTACCAGCCTAAAAATATACTCAAGTAAAAGTAAAAAGTAGCTCATTTAAAATTTACTCAGAGTAAAAATTACTTAGTTACATTTTAACAGTGGGAGGGAGTCAAAAATGGGACAGGCCAAGGGTTTCAAACTCAGTTCCTGGAAGGCCACAGTCCTGCACAGTTTAGAAATAACCCTAATTAAACACACTTGATCCAGCTAATCTAATCATTTAGGTTTATTTGAAAACTACATGATATGTGTGCTGGAGCAGGGTTAGAACTAAACTCTGCAGGGCTATATGGCCCTCCAGGAACTGAGTTTGACACCCCTGGGATAGGCCTATTAATCTCAAACTAGTTGTTTTTAATTAAAGGAATCAGTTATTTAGAATAATAAAACATTTGGGCTGTTACCAGGCAAATCAGTATCAACAAACTCATCTTTTCAATGCAGACGAAATGCAGAAGATTCATTGGACGTGGCATTTAGATGTATTACACTGTTTAGTGCATGACAAGAATGCATTTAACCTGCAGTTACAAATGCATGAATAATGTTTTGATGTACAAGACATAAAATGTTGAATACTCATTTGAAATGATAAGAAATTAATTATTTTAAAAAATCAAAAGATACTTTAAATGTGAAATTAAAATGGTCAGTATGTGTCAGCAAGTCACTGTTAATAAGTGAGTCATTGCGATTGAACCGAATCATTTAAACGGTTGATTCATTCAGGAACGAAACACTGTCACGTTGCTCAGAGACGCAAAACTGTGCTTTGGTGGCTGTGTTTGGAATTATTTTCTGTTGTAGAAATAGAGCTAAAAAAGACAATATGGTGTCTAAAACGCAAGTCTCTTAATTAACTTGTTTACTGAACTGTTATATATTTGTATGTAGGCCTATATATTCATAATGATTTTTGGAGGAAAAGGCGGCATTCTTTGTGTGATTCTGATTAAATATATGACATTATATATATATGTGAATTTTCTGCCCCTATATCTTCAATTTTGTGATCAATCTAAATGCATTTTAGGAGGCTGAATCACACAGTGAAAGAACGCACTATAAATGTGCGCGCACATCATTAAAACTAAAATTATGATATTATCGCAGACGATATAGCACATTCCTCACCACTGTCTTTTTGGCTAATTTGTGCAAAACCTCTTGCTTAAATGTCAAAGCTTCATTTAAACCACCAATGCAACGATGCAATTATTTAGCTTACCTCTATATTCTTGCAAAGGGTTGATGTCTTGTCGAGATTTTATAAGCTGCTAGTTTGGTCTTCCTAGACAAGTACAGTTTACACTGCATAACAGAGCATACATATGGCCAGGGGTTCACTTCATTTCCTTCGGGTTCAACTTCAACTTTCGTTTTCAGCGGTGTCTGCACCACTAATAATGCGCCTGTTTTGTCCGTCTGCATCTTTCTTGCGATTTTAGCGCCAGTTTGCAGTCCTGCCCATTATTTACTGCCGTAGTTTCCAGAATCAGAGCATGTGAGCGGACCTAACTGAGACTTGTTATAGTACTTATATATCATTGCTCTTTTTGTTATTTTTGATTGCTTCCACTGTCTTCATTTGTAAGTCGCTTTGGATAAAAGTGTCTGCTAAATGAATAAATATAATATAATATAATATAATATAATATAATATAATATAATATAATATAATATAATATAATATAATATATTTGTATACTTGCTACATAGGGTATACTTAAAAAAATACTTTACTTATACTTTACTTAAGTATACTTATTAAAATAAACTTGAAGTATACTACTTTTCGTTAGGGCTTTTTAGTTTTTTTATTGGGTTTTATTGGTTTTGGCTCATCGCGTCAGACCACGGCATCACAGTATGGTAAGGAGCATAACATTTCCATCACACACTTGAGGTACTCGGCCAATCACAACGCACTGGATAGCTGGCCAATCAGCCAACACCTTGTTTTTCAGAACGATGAGCTTTGTAAAAATCAATGCTTTTCAGATAGACGGGGCAAAGAGCGGCAATAATAATGTACATTAGGTGGAAAAGAATATATTCTTTGAACTTTAACTGCATAAACACATTGTATTACACCAAATACACAAAATAATAATATTTTTAGCAACGTCATATGACCCCTTTAAAATGTCAAAGTGCCTGCTTTGCTGATTGTGTCACGCACCTTGAAAGTTGAGATATCCCTAAATTCTCCAGATATACCAAGAGCTGAGAAGCAAAGAGGTGCGAGAAACTTTCCGCAAGAGCATCTCCAGGCGGGACGGGATTCGTTCCTTTGGAGGAACATCAAGGATCTCAAGTGAAGGAACTCAGCATTCTTACTCAGGTGGTGGCATTTACATCCCCTAGGCCATCAATATCAAACAATAATGTGCTTTAGTTGCTGTATGTTCTTAATGCACATTTCTGGATATTATGATGAAAAGATTTATCCTCATTCATCAAAATGTAATAACTTGCTTTGCCTTATTTTTGCCCACCTCCATTATGTAATGCACTTTCTCCATCCAATGAATTCCTACTGGATAAAATGAAGTCCAGCTCTACATATTTTCTTACTGAATATGATGTTTCACTTAGAAATATATAAAATGATGTAGTCCTGATGTAGTTGAGCACAAATTCAGAAGAGTCCAACCCTATCTGAACTTTTTGAAATGAGATTTTTCAAATGTCATTTTGCTAATGTTTTGTTTTTGAAACCATTCTCAGATGAAGAAAAAGTGGCCTTTGTGAACTGGATCAATAAGGCCTTGGCAAAGGATCCGGACTGCAAGCATCTGATCCCAATGGACCCGGAGACTGACAGTTTATTCAAATCTGTGAAAGATGGAATATTGCTGTGGTAATATAAGATTAACTGTGTAATGTTTGTTATGCTGTTAAATACGCAGCTGTATTAATTATCACAGTTACTTCTGAATAAGAGTTCATATTTAGCAACCTCTTGGTCATTTTTTTACAGCAAAATGATCAATCTCTCGCAGCCAGACACCATTGATGAGCGGGTCATCAACACAAAGAAATGCACTCCATTTACAATGACTGTAAGTGCGCTCACTTTTGAAACTCAACAAAGAGTGACATCAAAATGTCTTTGAAACCTTCACTTAAGGGTGAATCTCACACACACTGGGTTACCATGCATGTTTCATGGGGACATTCCATCAATGTAATAGTTTTTATAATGTACAAACTATTTTTCCTATCCCTTTAACCTAACCCGGTCCTTAAATCTACCCCTCACACAAAACTTTTTACTTCTGATTAGATAAAAAAAAAAAATTATAATATGTGTTTTTATAAAACGTCTCGGTTACGTACGTAACCCTCGTTCCCTGATGGAGGGAACGGAGACGTTATGTCGACCGACAAATGGGGTCTCACTTGGGAGGCTAATCATCTCTGATTTTAAGAGAAAACGCCAATGAAATTGGCAAGTGGATTAACACACCTGAGCCACTCCCCGTGCCAGCGGGTATAAATAGGGCGACAGGTGCATCCACTCATTAGGTTTTACGCTGAGGAGCCGAGAACGTGTCCCGGCAACAGCGAATGGTTCAAGGTTGTGGCATGGGGACATAACGTCTCCGTTCCCTCCATCAGGGAACGAGGGTTACGTACGTAACCGAGACGTTCCCTATCTGTCGGTCACTACGAGTTATGTCGACCGACAAATGGGGTCCTATGGAAAACGCCATAACCTGAACCTCGTCACAACCGTGAGGCGCTGCAATTGTTGACAAGCCTTGGCGTGCCACAAAAGCTACGCTTAAGGTCGTAACCTTCCCAAAGCCCCAGCGCAAAATTCACTGACCTTGGTACCGAAGGGGCCAAAGGGTGAGTACATCGCTGCTGGAGAAGGCCATGCTGCTGTTCCGCCCACATAAAGTAAATGGAAGGGATTTCAACCTTCAGTGAAAGATTGCTTCAAATCTTCCCTATTTGTTCTTTCAGCTGGCAAGACAATGGGGAAGCGAGCCTTTAGGAAAGGTCGCTACGGAGACCACATCCTACCCGTAGGGAGGTGACATGTGGATATACCGATATGGACTGACCCAGGGGGCAGTACTACATATGGAAAGGGTCTCTGAGGCAGGTCCTACCTTGGAGTAGGGATGGAACGGCTGCCAGAAGAGACTGACAGAGCGATCTGTCAAGGGAAGACACGGGTTTGCCAAGAGGGAAACCTTACCGTGGAAGAATACACATATGGGATTACCCGTAGGGAACCCAGCCATATGGACACCTAGCCCAGTACAGGGGCTGACCGGCTCCGGGCATGCTAACGCCAGTACTGGGCCTGGCGACAGACTGCTCCGCCAAGTCTGACGCCGAGGGTGCTGGAGGACGCTCGACCAGGGTACGCCAACCGGGGAACTCTACTGGGAGAAGAAGGCGCTCACATCCCCGTGTTAGGGGGAATGGCGCAGCAAGCGAGACACCCAGCCAGCCCTTCCTGCCAATTACCTGTTACCCAACACACGGGAAGAAACTGGCTCTACACGGAGGTTGTAAAACCTCGCAAAGGTGTTAGGTGTCGCCCAGCCCGCAGCTCGACAGATGTCTGCCAGAGAGGCGCCGTGCGCCAACGCATAGGAGGAGGCCACACTCCGTGTGGAGTGGGCCCTCACCCCCAGGGGGCACGGCTCGCCTTGGGAATGGTAAGCCAAGGCGATGGCGTCCACTATCCAGTGGGCCAACCTCTGCTTAGAGACAGCCTCCCCTTCTGCTGACCTCCAAAGCAGACCAGGAGCTGCTCAGAGCTTATAAAGCTCTGGGTGCGGTCCACGTATATGCGAAGCGCTCTTACGGGACACAGCAACGACAAGGCTGGATCTGCCTCCTCCAGGGGCAGCGCTTGCAGGTTCACCACCTGGTCTCGGAAGGGAGTGGTGGGAACCTTGGGCACGTATCCAGGCCGGGGTCTCAGGACAACGTGAGAGTAGGCCGGCCCGAACACAAGGCACTCTTCACTTACCGAAAATGCTTGGAGGTCCCCGACCCTCTTGATGGAAGTGAGCGTGATCAGGAGCGCTGTCTTGAGAGACAGGAACTTCAGCTCAACCGAATCCAGCGGTTCAAAGGGACCCCTTTGAAGTCCCGCCAGGACAATAGAGAGGTCCCAGGAGGGAATCAGGGGTGTCCTAGGAGGATGTAACCTTCTGGCACCCCTCAGGAACCTAACGATCAGGTCATGCCTCCCCAGGGACCGGCCGTCCACTGCATCGTGATGGGCTGCAATGGCAGCCACATACACCTTCAGGGTGGAGGGTGACAGCCCACGCTCCAGCCTTCTTGCAGGAAAGAAAGCACGACTCTGACCGGGCATCTCCGGGGGTCTTCTCGGTGAGAAGAACACCAATTTGTGAACAGACTCCACTTCAGAGCATAGGCCTGCCTCGTAGAAGGGGCTCTAGCCTGAGTGATAGTGTCTACCACTGCTGGGGGCAGATCACTTAGGTCTGCTGCGTCCCGTCTAGAAGCCACACGTGGAGGTTCCAGAGATCTGGACGCGGGTGCCAATGGTGCCAAGCCCCTGAGAGAGAAGGTCTCTCCTCAGGGGGATGCGCCAGGGAGGGGCTGTCACGAGGAGCATGAGTTCCAAAAACCAGGTCCGGGTGGGCCAGTAAGGCGCAACCAACAGGACCTATTCCTCATCCTCCCTGACCTTGCACAGAGTCTGTGCGAGCAGGCTCACTGGGGGAAACGCATACTTGCGAAAAGCCCGAGGCCAGCTGTGTGCCAGTGCATCTGTGCCCAGGGGGGCCTGGGACAGGGAATAGTACAGCTGGCAGTGGGAGGACTCGCGGGAAGCAAACAGGTCTACCTGGCTTCCCCGAATCGACTCCAGATCAGCTGGACCGTCTGGGGATGGAGTCGCCATTCCCCGGGGAAAGTGAGCTGTCGTGAGAGCACGTCGGCTGCACGATTGAGTTCCCCCGGGATGTGGACAGCGCGCAGTGACTTGAGCCACGTCTGACTCCAGAGGAGGAGATGGCGGGCGAGTTGAGACATGCGACATGATCGTAGATCGCCCTGTCGGTTGATGTACGAAACCGCCGCAGTGTTGTCCGTGCGGACCAACACGTGCTTGTCCAGCACTAGCGGACGAAACTGTCGCAAAGCTAGATGCACTGCCAGCAACTCCAGGCAGTTGATGTGCCAAAGCAGTCGAGGTCCTGTCCAGGACCCTGAAGCTGCCTGCCCGTTGCATGTCGTGCCCCAGCCCGAGTTGGAGGCATCCGTTGTGACAACAACGTGCCGGGACACTTGTTCTAAGGGCACGACGGCCCGTAGAAAAGCAAGGTCCGACCAGGGACTGAATAGGCGGCGACACATCAGTGTGATGGTGACACGATGTGTACCGCGGTGCCATGCCCATCTCGGGACTCGGGAGTGTAACTAGTGCTGAAGTGGTCTCATATGAAGCAACCCGAGCGGCGTGACTGCGGCTGCGGATGCCATATGCCCCAGGAGCCTCTGAAAGTGTTTCAGTGGTACCACTGTCCTGCCTCTGAGGGAACTCAGGCAGTTCAGCACTGACTGGGCACACTCGCTGGTGAGTCTAACTCCATACCGAGATAAGAGATTCTCTACACAGGGGAGAGCTTGCTCTTCTCCCGGTTGACCTGAAGCCCCAACTGACTGAGGTGCCGAAGCACGAAGTCCCTGTGATCGCACAACTCTTCTCGGGACCGGGCCATAATGAGCCAGTCGTCGAGATAGTTGAGGATCCTGATGCCCACTTCCCAGAGTGCGGCAAGGGCGCCCTCCGCGACCTTCGTGAAGACACGGGGGGACAGGGAGAGCCCGAAGGGGAGGACCTTGTACTGCCATGCCCCGTCCTCATCTCAGCTGGAGGGACCGGCTCGATTGCATCCTTCGCCAGCAGGACAGCAATCTCCTCGCGCAAGACAGGGGCATCCTGGACTGCCACCGAAGTCTCAAGCACGCCATTGAACTTGGGGGGTCGCCGGGCGAACTGAATCGCATAGCCGAGATGAGCCAGCGTGACGGGTTGGGCAGTGCAAGCCACGCTCCCAGATACCGTACAAGTGGCACCAAAGGGACAGTCGACATACCCGCAGTGGTGCAGCGATGGGGAGTCGTGCCGGAAGGCCCAGAAGGCACTGCGTCCTGGGTCATCGCAACCACACTCCCCTTGTTCCTGGAGGAACTGGCCAGAGACGCGTGGAGAGGCGTTGCGTCTCCGAACCGCGACCTCTTGGCCGCTGGCGAAAGGGGGCGTCGTGGGTGAGAATGAGGAAGCTGTGCGTCGCTCATTGTCAGCCCACGAGCCTTGCAACTCGGAGGAAGGAGAAATTGCTCTTCCAATGAAAATGTGGGTGCCACTGGCCGTTCGACCAGCGGCGGAACAGAACCAGAAGATTCTCCACCCAGCCCTCCTCCGGGGGAAGGAGTGGCGCTCTCTCCGCCATCTCCTGAAGAGCAGTTCTCCGCATCTCCGAGTTGCCCGTGTCAGGGCCGCTTAGTCGACTTCCTCGAGGACTTTGCAGCCGGGAGTGACACGGGGGACGCCGCTCTCCTGCGCGGGGCTCGACGCGCCGGCCTCGAAGAACTCTCAGCACGGGGCGGAGCTGGTGTGGAGGACGCAGGGGGGCACCCTCGGCGACAAGCAGGCTGAGGCACTGCCTGCGACGGAATGGTGGCAACCGGAGGATCACGTCGTGGCAAAATGTGCTGTATGGCCTCAGTCTGCTGTTGTTCTGTCAGGAACTACTGGGCACAGCCCCTGACAGCGTCGCCACACAGGACAGCCTGGGACATGGGTCAATGTCTCTCATACAGACCAGGCTGAACCTGAAACGGCACTACTGGACCACCAGAGTGGACATCGCCTACCCGAGGGACTGCGTTGTGACTTCCGTCACCCAGAAGGGGGAGGTCAGTCGCCATGCACAGCTCCTGCATCAACCTCGGGTTGGTCCTACCCTCGTAGGGCCTTGGCTTGTTGGGTTTGCAGGATAGCCATGGCATGCAAAGCAGAGACAGCTTGGCCCGCAGCACTGTAAGCCTTGGTAGTGAGCGCGGCCGACAGCTTACAGGCCTTGGGTGAGGGGCGCGGACTATCCCTCCCAGTGGCGGCGTTTTGCGGATACAAGTGCACCGCAATCGCACTCTCCTGCTGGGGAATGTCAACACACCCCTAGCTGCCTCGCCATCGAGGGTAGTGAGGACGGAGGAACGAAATGAGCTGCTTCCGGCCGTAAAAGGGGCCATCCACGACTACATCACTTCCCCATGCACATCCGGGAAGAAAGGAACCAGAGTAAAACGCGGTTGTGAGTCGCGCTCCACACCGAGAACCAATCAAACAGCCATGAGCACTCAGGGCTGGGTGGTGCATTCACCTCCATCCTGATGCTCACAGCTGCCCGGGCAAGCACGGCTGTCAACTCTGGGTCCAATTCGGCAGTGGCGACAACACCCGAGGGGGGCAGCCCCACCGAATCTTCATCCACAGAGGTCAACAGCCCATCCCCGATGCTGCAATCGACATCTGATCTCCGGCGGCAAACTGAATGACCCGTTGGGACTGCCATAAGACAGCCCAGCAAAATCACCCAGCAGCTGCACAGGACAAACACTGCGGAAGGGGTAAGAGGTCCGTGGGGCGTGGCCCGGCGGAGAATCTCTCACTGTCACCTTCAAATTTTCCAGAGCACTAGCCGGCGGTCCTCTGCTCGAGACAGAGAAACCAGAATGGGTAGTGACAGAGGGGTCTGCTCCCTTCCCTTTAAGAAAGGGGAGACGCGATCACAGCGTTGCCATGGTCACACACGCAGCGCGTGCATGAACCATCCACGAACGCGCCTTCAGCGTGCTGAATGCCCAGACACGGAAGAGAGCGAATGTGGCCGTTGTCAGAGAACAGGAAACGACCGCATCCAGAAGGACGCGGACGAAACGGCGTCTTGAAAAAGACGCGAATCGTCCGCGATTTGCTCTTTTAGGAAATCTGCTCTCTTAGTTGAAGCGCCCAGGGGAATCGCTGAAAGGGACACCGCTGTTTGCGCCGTACCGCCAACCAGAACAGCTTCCCGACACAGCAGATGAATGGCTTTGTGGAGTATAACAGCTTTCATACAACCACTCGGCTCCGAAGCAAAAATCTAATGAGTGGATGTACCTGTCGCCCTATTTATACCCGCTGGCACGGGGAGTGGCTCAGGTGTGTTAATCCACTTGCCAATTTCATTGGCGTTTTCTCTTAAAATCAGAGATGATTGGCCTCCCAAGTGAGACCCCATTTGTCGGTCGACATAACTCGTAGTGACCGCCGACAGATAGGGAAACGTATTTTCCCCCACCAAAATTAAAAAAGGAAATATATATATATATGTTTGTCACACGCACATAATAATAATAATAAAAAAAACATGCTTTCTTGCTTAAATTAAAAATATCCTAATATATATATATATATATATATATATATATACATGTATATATATGTATATATATACATATACATATATACATACACACACACACACACACACACACACACAGTGGGTACGGAAAGTATTCAGAACCCCTTACATTTTTCACTCTGTTATATTGCAGCCATTTGCTAAAATCATTAAAGTTATTTTTTTTTTCTCATTAATGTACACACAGCACCTCATGTTGCCAGAAAAACACAGAATGATTGACATTTTTGCACATTTATTAAAAAAGAAAACCTGAAATATCACATGGTCCTAAGTATTCAGACCCTTTGCTTAGTATTTAATAGAAGCACGATTTTGATCTAATTCAGCCATGAGTCTTTTTGGGAAAGATGCAACAAGCATCGGGGATGGGCTGTTGATGCTCTGCCATTCCTCCTTGCAGATCGTCTGCAGTTCTGTCAGGTTGGATGGTAAACGTTGGTGGACAGCCATTTTCAGGTCTCTCAAGAGATGCTCAATTGGGTTTAAGTCAGGGCTGGACCGTCGGCCGATTCTGAGGTCCGGAGTACTCTGGAGAAGGTTTTCGTCCAGGATATCCCGGTACTTGGCTGCATTCATCTTTCCCTCAATTGCAACCAGTCGTCCTGTCCCTGCAGCTGAAAAACACCCTCACAGCATGATGCTGCCACCACCATGTTTCACTGTTTGGACTGTATTGGACAGGTAATTAGCAGTGCCTGGTTTTCTCCACACATACCACTTAGAATTAAGGCCAAAAAGTTCTATCTTGGTCCCATCAGTCCAGAGAATCCTTCAGGTGTTTTTTAGCAAGCTCCATGGGGGCTTACATGTGTCTTGCACTGAGAAGAGGCGGGCCGCTCTGCCATAAAGCTCAGACTCGTGGAGGGCTGCAGTGATGGTTGACTTTCTACAACTTCCTCCCATCTCCCGACTGCATCTCTGAAGCTCAGCCACAGTCATCTTTGGGTTCTTCTCTACTGTACCTCTCTCACCTAGGCTCTTCTCCCCCGATGGCTCAGTTTGGCCGGATGGCCAGCTCTAGGAAGGGTTCTGGTCGTCTGAAACGTCTTCCATTTAAGGATAATGGAGGCCACTGTGCTCTTAGGAACCTTAAGTGCAGCAGAAATTGTTTTGTAACCTTGGCCAGATCTGTGCCTTGCCACACTTCTGTCTCTGAGCTCTTCAGGCAGTTCCTTTGACCTCATGATTCTCATTTGCTCTGACATGAACAGTGAGCTGTAAGGTCTTATATAGACCGGTGTGTGGCTTTCCTAAACAAGACCAATCAGTATAATCAAACACAGCTGGGCTCAAATGAAGGGGTAGAACCATCTCAAGGATGATCAGAAGAAATGGACAGCACCTGAGTTAAATATATGAGTGTCACAGCAAATATGTCAACAATTCTGTGTTTTTCTGTCAACATGGGGTGCTGTGTGTACATTAATATGGAAGAAAAAAATTACTTAAATGATTTTAGCAGATGCCTGCAATATAACAAAGAGTGAAAAATGTAAGGGGGTCTGAATACTTTCCGTACCCACTGTATATATATATATATATATTAGGGCTGGGCAAGTTAACGCGTTTTTATCGCGTTAACGCATTAATTAATTAACGCCGACTATTAGTTTATCGCGCGTTAACGTACTTTTTATTTTGAAAGTCCGTTGCTCACTGCGTTTCACTACACATAGCTAGACTGTAATAAAACAACCGAATACAACACAAACCATGGGTCACAGGAGGGGTGGGATGTTTATCAGTAGGCTACTTGCTGCTTGGGATGAGCTACAGCGCAAAACAGAAAATCATGTCCAGAGCCGAATTCCATCTGGTAGGAATGACTTGTATAAGCGACTCCTTCTTTTGTCTAAGTTCAATTTGTTTTGTTCTAATTCTGCAGCACTCGCTGCATTTGGCCAGGACGTTGTCAAACGCGCTGTTGTGCAGAGATACTATGACAGAACACTGGAGACTGTGCGCGTTGCAGAGGGCGTGTTCAAAAAGCAGACGTCTCGCAGCAGCTATCATATTTCTTGCGCTATCTGTGCTAAGTGTGCTGACTTTATTTGAAATGTCCCACTGATGTGCAACAGGAATAAAATGTTTAGCGCACGTTTCGGCAAAATGTCTCTCTTTATCATCTCAATACAAATTTACAAAAAACCCTACCATTCCAAGAAACCGCGTTATTTTTTATTCTTTTATTATGTGTTTTGTGTTTTCTTTCGCTGTCATTCTGTTGTACTGTGGAGCTTCTGTCACGAAAACAAATTCATCCTCATATGTGTAAACATACCTGGCAATAAAGCTCATTCTGATTCTGATTCTGATCTGAAAATGTGAATGACCTTGTGTGTCTAAGCAACTGGCTAGGTGCAGATGAGTAAGTAAATGTAAAGTTGGAAGAATGGATAGGCTAAATGACTTTTTTTTTTTTTGACTGAGATTCTCAGTCTCTTAAAGGAGATTGATGTTGTTGCTCGGAAGGGGGCAGTTAAAATGTTATGATTGAGGTTCTGGACATAATTTATATATACCTGTGTATATATATATATATATATATATATATATATATATATATATATATATATATATATATATATATATATATATATATTACAAACTAAACAAAACTTTAATGTTTTATTTATACGTTAATGTTATATTTAATTTGATTACATTAATGTTTAAGTTAAGATTTACAAGAAATGTTAACTGCTACTAACTTTTAACTGTTGTAAAAAAGCACTTTATTTGTTTAAAGTTTTGACAAACAAAATTGTATTGCACTTTTGTTCATACAGTAGAACTTTGAAAGAATAAAATTACACAATACACTACTTTTGATTTCATTATTGAATTTTGCGCATGCTGCGATTAATCGCGATTAATCACAGAAAATCATGCGATTAATCGCGATTAAAATATTTAATCGTTGCCCAGCACTAATATATATATATATATATATATATATATATATATATATATATATATATATATATATATATATATATATATATATATGTAACATGTTCTTGATATATCATGTTCTTGGCAGGTTTTATGAGATTGACCCTAATGCATTTTATATTAGTTTGTTATCTTTAAGACCCTTTCACACTGAAAATGACAGCTAAATAGATAATGCTAACTACACATAGCATCCACAACATCACATGATAATGTTATAAAAACTTGAGCTTTTTAAAGTCAAGTGGATACTGATTAGCTGTCAGTGTTTTCATTGTTTATCGGCTGGGCAAACAAAGTGATTCCAACAACATTGTTTGTCTGTTTCATTACTGTTACAACTGTGGTAAGCACATCATGATTTTTACATAATTAGAATGATAATGAAAACTTTATTGGTATAGTTATTGTCCTTGGTGTGAACGGACCTAAATAATCTTTCTAATAAAAGATGTGTGGATTAGAGTTATTTTGACAACAAATAGTTCTATATATTGTTTCATACAGGAGAATCTGGTGTTGGCTCTTAACTCTGCGTCGGCTATTGGCTGCACGGTTGTCAACATCGATGCTCAGGACATGAAAGCAGGAACCCCTCACCTCGTGCTTGGCCTCCTTTGGCAAATCATAAAAATTGGTCTCTTCGCTGACATTGAGATCTCACGAAACGAAGGTCATTACTTTGCTGTAATAGCCAGAATTTGTTTTTTTATAATCATGGAGCTGTCCAATAGGGTTCTGATTGCTGCCATATATAAATAAAAGCATGCATGTACATGAGTGACTGATTTATTGCTCTCAAGAGATTTCACTAACACAAGTCTGTGTATTTATGCCTGTGTAGCTCTAATTGCTTTGCTGGATGAGTCAGAGGAGCTGGACCACCTGATGTCAATGTCCCCCGAGGACCTTTTGCTGCGATGGGTCAACTATCACCTCAAAGCTGCTGGCTGGCAACAGATCACAAACTTCAGTGATGATATTAAGGTAGCTAATTATAAGCTTTATCACAGAAGTCATCATTATCAGTTGTTAATGAACATTTACTTCATTTCATTAGAACTAGGTTTTGGGCTGAAGTTTACTATACACACCCACAGAAATAAAATAAATGAATAAATTAGTGCTGTCAATTGATTAAAAAAAGTAACTAATTAGTCACATATTGTTCTGAAATTAATCGTGCAGTTGGGGGTTCGGTGCCTTGCTCAAGGGCACCTAAGTCATGTTATTGCCGGCCCGAGACTCGAACCCACAACCCTAGGGTTAGGAGTCATACTCTCTAACCACTAGGCCTCTCTGACTGAAGGCAAGTATCACTGATACAAATACAACTGATGTCTCTCCGATGTTTAATGATTGACTATAGCCACTCAACATTACAGTAATTGATATATAAAAGCTATCAATTTTAAAACTTATTAGACTTTAAAAAAAAAAACTTCTAATTTAAATGAACTTAAAACAATCTTCACAAACCCATAATAATAATAATAATGATAATACCGGTCCCACTTTATATTAAGTGGCCTTAACTACTATGTACTTACATAAAGAAATAAGTACAATGTACTTATTGTATTCATATTGTATTGTAAAACACTTTTGCTGCTATTGAGGTGGGATAGGGGTAAGGTTAGGGAGAGGGTTGGAGGTATGGGTAAGTTTAAGGGTGGGTTAAGGTGTAAAGTATGGGTCAACAGTGTAATTATAAATGTAATTACAGAAATTAAATACAGATGTAATTACATGTCGTCTTTTTTATATAAGTACAATATAAAAACATGTATGTGCACAATTAGTACATTGTACTAAATTATTAATTAAAATGTAAGTACATAGTAGTTAAGGCCACTTAATATAAAGTGGGTCCATAATAACTTGTGAAAATTAAATATACAGAAACTGATAAAGTTATCAAATACTAAATTAAACTAAATTAAATTAAATTACTAAAGTTATTGCTGAAGTTAAAGTTATTGTTAGATGACGGAGACGGTGCTAGAGTGCTTCAGGACAGGTTTGAAAACCACTGCATTTCAGATAAATGTTCTAAAGCGTTCTATTGAAGCTCCCTCATCACATGTGCCTTTTATTTTGGGCTTGTTTGACTAGTGCCTAGCACTGATGCAAAGTTGGAGTGCATGTCTGAAAAGTTTCCTGTTTGATGTGGTCGTAGAGACATATTCAGCATTTAAATTAATGCAATTCTTGTAAAGAAAAAAAGAGACAGAAGCATCAGTTGTGACTGGGTGGCCAACCCTAGCTCCACTCTTGTATTAATTGCGTAAAATAATTTTAACGTGTTAAACTGAAAAAAATAAAATTATTGCTTGCAGTAACGCCCGATTTTGACAGCACTAATATATATATATATATATGTGTGTGTGTGTGTGTGTGTGTGTGTGTTTGTGAGTAATATCACACGAGTAGCAGTGCGTTATGGCTGTAAATCAGCACGACAAAGCATGCTGATATACAGCCATATCACATGGCTACAAGTGTGATATTGCATTTATACAGCAGTTCAAAGGCACAGGTTTGTAAAAAAAGAGACAACAACAGTGTCTTTTAAAAGTTTCTTTTGTGCAGAACTACTTCCTTCCACTGCGGATTCAACAGTTTGACAGTTACAGCTGAGATAAGCCTCCATTACCAATTTAAGAACCTCGGTCTAGTACTGGTAACAAAGGAACATTGAGTAACTTCATTAAAAGCTTATTGTATTGCGGTATTAAAAGCTCTGTATCATGTGGAGTAGAGTATTATGAGAGAGAAATGTTCATCTGATACAGCATACATTCTACAGCTCAATGTCAATGAGTAAATTAATCACAGGCTTAAATTTGAAACCCTGTGAACAATATAATAACCCAGCCTTTGATTTAGTTTGACATCAGAACCTTTGAGCTGTCATTTGCATGCCAGTTAAGACTTATGTAACTAAACAGAGCCTTTTTCTGCTCTCAGGACTCCAGGGCCTATTTCCACCTGCTTAATCAGATCTCGCCTAAAGGAGACGGGGATGACGAGATGAGGATTGACATTGACATCTCTGGTTTCAATGTAAGTCATTCTGAGCATTTGGTCAGCGACCTTTGCCTTTTTACTGAGGAAGCCAACATGCTGATTGGTTTCCTGTGTCAGCGTTTGTTCCAGCATTTAATGACATGATGTCGTGAAGCTAAGAAATAGGGGGACTTTTTGAGACTCAAAAGTCAATGGAAATATGAGAGTAAAGGACAACATAAGATTGGACATAAGTGTTGTGTTTGTTAATTGGAATTGGACAGGTTTATTTGTCCTTAGATTATAAATAGTTCTGTAAAAAAAAAAAAAAAAAAAACTACTATTGCACTATTACTATTTTTCAAATTCCTTGACAGTCCAAAAATACAACAACATTCTGTTTGTTTGTAATCAAATTTAGTTGCTTTGCAGCCTGAAATGAAGGCAGAAACTGTTTTTGTTTTATCCAGCTGTATTTTACGGGATACATTTTACACCAAATGGATTGCAGTCATAGATAATAAACAAAACAAGCAAACAAACAAATAATAAGCGTGAAATTTTTTTTTTTTAAATGCAATTAAAATATATTGCACAAAATTAAAAGATGTGAGTTGTCAGAATAGCAAACAATGGTCATGGAATTGAAAAATAATAAGCGTTAATCAAAAATATAACAACGCATTTTATAAAACAAGCATGAATCAAAACTTTAAACACATTTAAAATCATTTTTCACAAAACTGAAATATTATCCGACTTGCACACAAAATTGCATCTCTCTGTTTTGTTTGTTTGCTTGTTTGTTTTGTGTGTGTGCTCTCAGACATTTTATGTTCATATTTTTAGTTTTTTGTATCAATAGCGGCTGGAGGAAAATGTTCTAGTGAGGACAACACGTGCAACAATTGTTGCATACATCCCAGTAAAATTTATCCCAATTTAACAAAAGGTAAAATGTCAAGGCTTGAAACATTTTAAATTTCAGATTCTCAAAAAACTACATTTTCTGTAAGACTTTTTCAAGATAACTGAGATATTTTCTATAACTACAAGTCAAGCTGCAATACCAAACAGGACCACACGGAGATGCCAACAGACACTATACCAGTCGCCTTAACCTGACTGTACTCTATATAAATATATTCAGATATATTTAGTCATTCATTCAGATTTATTAAACAGAGCAAAATAGAAGTAAAAAAAAGGCAAATAAAACATTTAGAATTTGTCGAACGAATTTCACCAGTGAACAGTTCCTCTGTCAGAGTGAGTGTTGATGCCCAAACAGTATGTATACACACCAACCATTGAAAACTCCTATGAAAACATGCTTCTTCAGCAAGTGTCCATTAAAAAACCCCTGCCAGACATGCAACCATACTGAAATGTGCTCGTGCAAAAAGCTGTCAGAAAGCGCACATACATGATTTGTTTATTTGCACACAAATAATAATGGACTCGCGTGTCTTACGACTATGTCAATATAATTGTCTTTACCTGAAATTTTCATCCATCAGAACTTTACTGGTAGGATACTGGTTTGCTTTATCCATGGCTAATGTGCCGCACAAGCCCTGAAAAGTGAAGCCAAAATGTTTCGATCGCCACCAGGTGGCTGAACCCAGTATAGGTCATAAAGCCCGCCCTCACCATGTAATCTAATGGAATGTGAGACAATTGCTTTGTCCAAATACCTGCACTTGTAGTCTTTGCACTTGACCACTTGACTATTTTTATTTGGCGATTTGCGGTTTTCGCTCCAAGTGTTTATGTGAGCACGGAGACCACAAGTGTGTATAGAATTTTCCATTATATGATGGGACAAACTTATAGTGTTGTACAAATGCAAGAGTTTACAGAGCTTTATTTTTGCATTTCAAAATCAACTCCTAAATGTCTGTTCAGTAATCCCCATAACAGATGACACAATTTAATTTTGTAATGCTTCTAATTAAGTAATCAAAAAAATAATAATAATAATAATAATACAGCTGCAAATGTTGTGCAAAGTAAATATCACCATTACTCATTTGCACCAATAAAAAAATAAATTATTTGTTTACTACCAAATTATATATAATATATCTAATTATCATTACTATTTAACCTTCATTGGAAAGGTTTCCGTGACTTCTCGAGATCTCATTAAAAAGTCTCACGATTTATTTTCAGAACATGATGCATGATGGGATACACTAAGCCTCGAATACTGTACCATGGAACGGTATTGGAGATAGTGTGGATTTAGTGTGTGTTAAGGGCACTGCGCTTTGGTTTTTCTAAGACTGGGGACAGTCTTGCACACTTACTTCCTGTCGTGAGCACACTCTCTTAAGTGGCCAAGACTGCAAATGTGGGTATTTGGACAAGGCAAATTCAAATAATTAAATTACCCTTCAAATTATATTTTTTTTTTCACATGTTTTTTTTTGTCATTTCATGCAGTTTTTATCACATTGATGTAAGTTCAAGTGTTCATTTAAATAAGTTAATTAGTTATGTGACGCTTTAAAAATGGGAGTATGATGTCATGATTGACAGCTAAGGTTGTGTGTTTTCAATCAACTCTGCTGGAGTGTTAGTGGGACCTACAGGCAGGAGGTGGCTCTTCTTCACTCACTACTGGGCAGACTCAGGTTCCATGTTCAATACTGTGCAGACTTCGGTCCTGAATCAGCACAATATGTCTCTGCCCACTAGCAGCTGACAGCTTCACTTTACTTCACAGGAAGAGAGTGAAGGTGTGTGGTCCATCTTTTTTTATGGTCTGTGGGCCATTCAGACTAGCCCTGACTTCAGCTTAAAGATAATTAATAGAGGTATGTTTGTTCCCACCGTTTTTTGCACAAGTTAAGTTTAGGTATGATGATGAAAGCACATTAGTGCTAGCCCTCCTGTGACTCATAGAGATTTGCATTACTGTGCCTGCAGTTAGAAGACGAAGAAAACAATCTTTGTATGGAAGTCTATAAGACAATTCTCAAGGCAATTCACGGCCAGAGTGAAATCGCCCAAAAAGGGGCAGTACTCCACAGAATGTGACATGACGCTGATTGGACTATATATCCAGAGACAGAACAAACAGTCTAGGCCCTGTCCCAAATGGCACACTTCATGTGTACTTGCGGTCTTGCAGACTCACAATGGCCGCCATGTGCATGTATCTGTTAAGACTTCTACGTTGAAACTATGCCGTAGCTATATCGCAGGTTGTGAGTAGCCTATGGCGCAGCCTGTCATTAATCTCTCCAGAAATGTAACAACGCATCAATTCTACACAAACAACAAATGCTGTTATTGGTCTGCTACAACCCCTACAATCCTCCCTTTCAGGTCAAAAAAAGAAGAATCTGCGATAGCGCCGCAGATTTCCTCATATGCATATCCGCTTGCAACATAACATGATGAAAGCAAAGTTGAGGAGCGACTGGCCAAGGAAGTCCAAAAATATGTCCATCTGTGTCCATATGTCCATACACCATCAGCATGTCTATGGACATTGCATACCAACAGTCTGCATGTGTCTCGATTTGTCAGTTTAACTTTCAGAAGGGTTCTCGTGAGCGCCCCCTTTGGAGCTTTGAGAACTTTCAGATATAGATGTAGTTATTTCGGTTTAATAACTGTCTGTTTTAGGAGCGTGATGATGAAAGGCGGGCAGAGCTGATGCTGAGACAGGCAGATCGTCTGGATTGCAGACAGTTTGTCACTCCCAGTGATGTGGTGGCTGGAAACCAGAAGCTCAACATTGCCTTTGTAGCCAATCTTTTCAACATGTACCCAGCCTTGAACAGACCCGCCAGAAATGGCATTGATTATGCAATTGAGGGTGAGTTGCATTCTTTTTACATGTGAATGCGCCTAACGTCTGCTGCAAGAAAAGGTGTTCTGTACGCAATCTGGGTCTGTTTAGCATTTCAGAGAGCTTGTTGACTGCCTGTGATGAATGATGCCGCATTGTCTTTGCTTCACATCTGAGCTCACATCCTGTCCGAACTACCAAACAGACATTTCCCATGATAAATATACATATATATATATATATATATATATATATATATATATATATATATATATATATATATAGGTAAAAATTGATAGCCTGAATGCACTGTAAGTCGTTTTGGATAAAAGCATCTGCTAAATGCATAAATTTAATTATATATATATATATATATATATATATATATCCATTTGCTCATCTGTGTGTAGAAAATAATAGGAATAATTGTTATCAGGCTTTGTGTTTGAAATATGAAATCTGTGTGTAGGAAATAATAATAATAATAGTTATTATTATTATATTGTGATTATTTCTAACATAAAACTTGATGTTAACAATACAAATAATAATAGTTAGTGAAGTTGAAGTAGTCAAAGAAGTTCACTAAGACAAAGTTGCAGAAGAAGATGTGAAAAAAGAGAACTTCAGTTGTAGTTGTAGTTCCTTTCTACTACCCAAGTTTAACTACTAGGAAACAACATTAAAAATGTAAAAATAATAAAGTGACTTAAAGTAAAGCAATAGGTAAGGTGGCATAATATTCCTTTTTTTTTTTTTTTTTTTTTTTTTTTAGTGAGCAGTAGGGGGCGTCCTGCGGCTGTTCTGCACATACTGTATGTGCCTTAGTTAGGGAGTCACATGTGACATCAGTAACCGTGGGTGATTGGGTTCATCTCACACTCAGTTTATCTTTCTTCTGTCCTCTTGATCTCATTGTTCCTTTTCCTTCTCCATTCTGTGTCTAGTAGCTTGTCAGCAAGCCTACAGAGAAGCAGATTAGCCAGAACCCAATCAACTGCCTTTTTTCTACCATTTACATTGCAAGAGGATATAGACGATTATTTTACCATCCTGCCCTTGGCTCCATTCATAACAATAGTAATTCAGTCCTCAGCCTGGTTTTATTGTTAATCATGACAAAGGTCTTTTGTACAAACGAAGAGAACGTTTAGCTCAGAATTATGCAACAGACTATCATAATGTAAACATTCTGAACCACTTTTATCATTCATATTTAAAGAGCTTTATTAAAAACGTATTTATAAGGGGCATATCATGGAAAACAGGATTTCCGCTCTAACTTTTTTTTTTTTCTAGTTTTTCTAACTTAATTTATGAAAACAACTGCAAAAGAAGACATAGTTATGGTTACGAAACTACAATCATTAACATATGACCCCTCACAATATATTAATACCAATCGTTCAGCCTATGTAAAGAAATCAAAAAGGTACATCAGAACATTAGCCTGTTTAACTCAATATGAGGATGAAGAGTTGGAACTTATAATGTGAGGTCAGTATGGACTTCCAATTAAAATAGTATTTTAATCGAAATTGTTTAATAATCCTCAAAATAATAACAGACATAACACAGGTGTATGTCTTTGAGTTCAGGTGAAACCAGAGAAGACAGGACGTTCAGAAACTGGATGAATTCTCTGGGAGTTACTCCACACGTCAATCACTTGTACAGGTAACACAGCCATTTGTTTAGTTAACAGTTATGCATTGTTTTATGGTGACAGTTGAAATATCAGGACTAATCTTGGTCCTGGAATCAAAAGCTCAAAACAATATAAACTATAATAGTGCAGAAAACATCACAACATATAAGACCAACCTGTCCTCCAACCAATACGCTCATATTTGTCAAAATATTTAATATTTAAATATATTTGTCATATTTGCTCATGTTTGTCAAAATCCCTGAAATACGACCCATCAGAGCGTATACTACAATTGCGCCCCTATCGGCAAAAGGTCGTTTTCATTTTAATGTTTTATACTGTTTTATTTGCGCTCTGGTTTGCGTTTCATGTAGCTCAGTCATTCGTATGGAAGTTCTAAGCGGCCATGCATTATAATATTTTTTCTTCTTGTTTTCTCGTTATAACGACTTAATTTTCTCGTTTTCTCGACATAACGAAGTTCGTTTTCTCGTTATAACGAATTCATTTTCTCGTTTTCTCGACAAAACGAAGTTCGTTTTCTCGTTATAACGACTTAATTTTCTCTAAGAAGTTACAAAACTGCGCCAGCAGGTGGCACTATAGACCTGAATATAACTGATGGGGCGTTGTACACTATCCACTTTACTGTACTCGGACCTTCCTCATGATCGCTATAATTTGTGCAGTCTTCATTACTGACATTTAATTAATTCATAAATGTTAAATGCTTGAATCAATATGAATATTTTGTGTATTAAGTTCCTGCTAGATGCATGAGTTTCACCAACGCGTTCTGTGTCATAAAATAACTGCTTATCAAAACCAAGGTTGACGTCACTGTATTCTGTTTATCTACAGTAGGACTGGATTTAACGATGCAGGCTGATGTGCTTCTTTTCCTTATTACTAATCTTTATTGTTAACCATATTGATGAGAAATGTGATGTATATGTAAAATCCATAGGCCAATTTAATTCAGTTTTGTTCTGTAATGTTGTAATGGTTTTTTTCTACACACACACACATACACTACACGTACACATGGATGCTCTTTTCAAACAGAAGCTTGTAACATACATGATATCTGCCACATCATATAATGAGTACTACAAATTACAAATTATATATAATTTTATTTCAAATAAAGGGAAAATGAAAAGTGAGTTTAATCCAAGCAGCTCTAATTTCGCGGTGTTGCCATTTAAACATGTTAATTACAAAAACAAAACGTTTGTTGTACTGTCTCTGGAAAAATCAACAGTGATTGATCAGCCTTTATTTATATACAGTATTGTAGACGTTATTACCTAGGCGAAGCTAAATTTGCTGAAATATAGGCTACAGTAAGAGCACCTGCATGGTTGTCCATCAGATGCCTGTCAAAGTTGAGTTCGTTACTATAGCAACAGTAAAACTGTCATGTCGTTATAACGAGAAAACAAACTTTCGTTATGTCGAGATAACGAGAAAAATAAGTCATTATAACGAGAAAACGAAATTCGTTATGTCGAGATAACGAGAAAAATAAGTCGTTATAACGAGAAAACGAAATTCGTTATGTCGAGATAACGAGAAAAATAAGTCGTTATAACGAGAAAACGACTTTCATTATGTCGAGATAACGAGAAAATTAAGTCGTTATAACGAGAAAACAAAAAGGAAAAAAATATATAATGCATGGCCGCTTAGAACTTCCGTACATTCGAACGAATAAGCCACCTAGTAAAATATGTGTGAGATCGGTGTAAAAAGACCACACATTGCATTTAAATAAACGTGCGTTTTGATTGGTAATATGAGGTTATACGTCATTTCATCACGACAGACGCAACGCGATACTATCATTATTTTTACGTCCGCTAGGGGCCGTTTAACTTTAAAACGTAAATATAGGTCGTTATAAAATGCTTGCACAAACGACCTGAATGGTCGTTTTTTGTTGGAGGACAGGCTTATAAGACACATGCTTTATTTTATTCCAATATTCCTATATTGATTCGTTATCTTTACTTGAGCACAACCTAAAACATTATACCCATCTTCTCCAGGGATATGCAGGATGGTCTCATCATTCTTCAGCTGTATGAGAGAATCCAGGTTGCTGTTGACTGGACTAGAGTCAATAAACCTCCCTATACAATACTAGGATCCAACATGAAGAAGGTTTGTACACGTTTTTTATTTGGGTTTCATAAATTGAGTTTATATATGAGCTGAATGAAAGAAATAAAACAAATGGATCCAGTAACAGATGTTTTTTTCTTCATCACATTAATAATCAGTCCAAAATATCTTTGTTTCTGACATGAAAATAAATACTGCTGTATTGCAACATATTGAATTTGTGTCCCTGCTGAGATTATTTCCACAGCTGCCTCAGGGTACCAGATAGCGGAGTGTAGAATTCAAAATGCATGCTTTATTAATCAAAGATGCTAGTATGGAGATCTGCAGTTGTTGGGGTTGAATTATACATGTCATGTTAATTTGGTTGACATATGTTTGTTTTGTAGCTTGAGAATTGTAATTATTCCGTCGCACTGGGAAAAAAGGAAGCAAAGTTTTCCTTAGTAGGAATCGGTGGTGAGAATATCAATGAGGGAAGTCCTATGCACACGCTTGCACTGATCTGGCAACTAATGAGAAGGTACTTCATTTGTACAGTCAAGGTTTCAACTAAATCTAATGGCAATATGAAACTATTCCCTTTTTTTTCGTATGATCTGCTTACACCCCACTGAGGGTTACTTTTAGGTGTGGACCTTTATTCTTATTACGTTGTCATATTGTCATGGTTATGTTATCGGTCTTTGTTAAACATTTGCAAAATATTGTATATATTCATATGCAATGAATAACTCCTGCAGGTACACACTGAAGGTTCTGTCTGACATCGGTGATGGGGAGAAAGTCAGTGACCAAGTCATCATCGACTGGGTGAACAACACCTTGAAACAAGGCCAGAAAAACTCATACATTAACAGCTTCAAGGTGAATAACATTCTACATCAGTGAATTCAATATCAAACATGCAATTTCACTCCAACCTTCCATATAATGTATCATCAATCCAGGATAAATCAATCAGCACTAGCCTGCCAGTGATTGATCTGATCGACACCATCGTGCCCAAAGCCATCAAATACGAGCTGGTGAAGAGCGGAGACATGACACCAGAGGACAAGCTAAACAATGCAAAGTAGGTTCCCCCCACGGCTCCTTATAAATGATCCTGATACACATCTGACACCAAAATCGCCTGTTGTCTCGCCACCAGCAACCTTATCCATATCTTCAATTCCTACTCACAGATATGCAATCTCAGTGGCGAGAAAAATTGGAGTCAGGGTGTACGCCCTGCCTGATGACCTTGTGGAGGTCAAACCCAAGATGGTGATGACGGTGTTTGCATGCCTTATGGGAAGAAGCCTGAAGAAAGCAGACGGCTGACCTTTTTTGAAGGACGCTGTCAGAAAGCACAACCCTCAATTTGCACTTTTTCTTCCTCTGACTTCTCCTCTGCCTCACTCACCAATACTTCAATGCATTTGTTTCTTGTTTTTTGTCTTTTAAATGAATATCTCTTTCTGAATATTTCATCTCTGATTAATTGACTTCCTATTAGTTAAATTTCACTAATACTTTAATTTCCCAGCTTATGTGCTACTGTACATGTAGATCATTCGAAGGCAATGCTATTTTCTTAAAGGCATAGTTCACTTAAAAATGGCAATTTGTTGAAAATGTACCCTCAGGCCATCCAAGATGAAGATGAGTTTGTATTTCTTCATCTGAACAGATTAGGAGAATTTAGCATTACTTCACTTGCTCACCAATAGATCCTCTGCAGTGAATGGGTGCCATCAGAATGTTATTAAGATGTGATTAAGATGCTTTAAACCATCACTACAGGCAAAAATACAAATACAAAATTTTTACTAATCCTGTGAATAAGTGAAAAAGGTTAATCCCCTGTTGTCCAGTGACATATTTGTTTAGAACAATTTTTGCTTTTAAGTGGTGCTTGATCTGTGCACATTTCTCTCCTGTTTCAGAGGAGACGTTTTCATTAGAGAAAACAATATTTATGGATAGAGGACTCATATTCTTGCCTGCAGCAATGGTTGAAGCTTGTGTACTACTTACTTTTGGATTACTGTGATGTTTTTATCAGCTGTTTGGACTGACGGCACCCATTCACTGCACAGTATCCATTGATGAGCAAGTGATGTAATGCTTAATTTCTCCAAATCTGTTCTGATGATGAAACAAAACTCATTTGCTACTTGGATAGCCTGAGGGTGAATACATTTTAAGGAAATAGAATTTTTGGGGTCAACTATTCCTTATTTAATTGTGAATAGTTGTTTTAATTTATTCATTGACTCAATAATTTAAATGATTTTTTCAGTTGAACTAGATTGTAAATAGTTGGATATTTTTTGCATTACGTAAATAAAGGTTGCTCACAAGAAATATTTGAGTGATGTAGATTCATTCCATTTGTTATTTCAGATGAAGCTGGCAACCTTTTTTTTTTTGGCTCAGAGTCCCACATTTTGGAAGTCAGTCTAAACAATATTTGCTCATTCAGGGAAGCATGTTGCAATCCAGAGGAGGATATTATACAGTGAAATCTGAGTCAAAAGCAGAACAAAAGCCGAAATTGAAATCTTTTCAAGCCATTTCAGCTCTCCAAATAGACAGAAATAATAATTAAACCAGCATAATCCAATTCAGCATCCACTTCATTTAACAGTGACCGGAAATGTGTTTATGAAAGGAAACCCTTTCCTGGACTCTGCCTCCTATTACCTTCATCACTGCCACTGCCGAGTGAGTCCAGCTCTCCTCTAGAGAGAGTTTCTCTCAGTCTTATTGTGAAATTCCAGATGTGTCTGAGTTTCTGGGATAATTTCAACTGAGCTGCGTGTTCCCCTTTGACAACTGTACCATCACATAGAGTTGCGCTCGATTTCACCCAGGAGAATATTGGAAGCCCCTCTGGGCACAGTGGATTCACTTAACAATGTGCCTCATTCTCTGTACTGCAATATGCTGCTGTAGAGAAACACTAGCAGATCTCAGTATTTAAATGAGCTTGCTGCCCAGTTGTAACATTAATATGCCGGTTTAAATGCTGAAGTAGAAAATGATCTGCTGTCTTTGAAAGCAAATCTCAAGGCTGAGTATTGTTCTGCATAATAAAAAAATAAAAGTTTGTCACATTTCATTTCCCTCGTGTCACCATCAAGATGTTTACAACATTATATATAATATTAAAAGCATTAAATTATTTACTTTAATATATATATAGTTTTCTTTAATCACAATTAATATCACAAATAGGTATACACTGGGAGAACTGTAGCCAGAGGGTAGTGCTATGCCATGAAAAGCAGACAATAAAAAAATATTCTAAGTATTTTTTCATACACACACAGACACATATACTTATACATACACATATACTTATACTTAGCCTAATGATGAACCATTCTTAAAGGGGGGGTAAAATGCTATTTCATGCATACTGAGTTTTTTACACTGTTAAAGAGTTGGATTCCCATGCTGAACATGGACAAAGTTTCAAAAATTAAGTTGTACGTTTGAAGGAGTATTTTTGTTCCAAAAATACCTCTTCCGGTTTGTCACAAGTTTCGGAAAGTTTTTTTCGAGTATGGGTCTGTGTGACGTTAGGTGGAGCGAAATTTCCTTATATGGGTCCTGACGCACTTCTGCCAGAAGAGCGCGCGCTCCCGTATAGCAGAGCAATGAGAGCACAGACATTCACTGATCAGAGCGAGACCGTCGCGAATTGTCACAAAAGGAGTGTGTTTTTGGTTGCCAGGGCAAGACAACCCTGCACAGATTACCAAAAAAAAAAACAGCATTAAGGGACCAGTGGATGGAGTTTATTTTTACAGAGCATCAACGGAGTTGTGCAAGTGTTTGT
Organism: Carassius auratus; assembly: GCF_003368295.1. Lineage (NCBI taxonomy): Eukaryota > Metazoa > Chordata > Actinopteri > Cypriniformes > Cyprinidae > Carassius > Carassius auratus. The sequence goes on from NC_039244.1 coordinate 25,684,164, forward strand.
GTTTGTTCCCTGCATTTCGAAGATGCTTGTTTTACAAACAAGGCCCAGTTTGACGCCGGATTTGCACATCGTTTATTTCTTAAGGATGATGCAATCCCAACTAAAAGGGTCACGATCGTGTGTTGGAACCACAGGCGGTGAGTAAAACTGCTTCAAATATCTCTGTGTTGTTAACTTAGCTATCGGCACGTAAGCACATCAAGTAAACAACATGCGATGTTGTCATCAAACTGCACTTTCCACATGTACAGCTTAAAAAAATAAAAAATAAAAAAGACGACATAAAGTGGAACTTAGTCATTTTCCAAAACCGCTAAGCAAATATATACAGTTTCAATACATACCACATACAGACGTCGTAGCTGCGGCTGCTGCTCTTGTTAAATTTCAGCTTCGGGATCTGATTCTGGATCATAAATAAACGGCTGAATCTGACTGTTAGCCATGGTTTGTTTTGGATGATGTTTTTTTGCTCACGGTAATGTCACAACTTCCAAACGCTCTCAACGCAAAAGCCTACTCGCGCTCGTGATTCTTTAGCTCCGCCCACATGTCACGCCTCCAGCCGGTCGTGTTTTTCTGGGAAAAATCGGTACAGACTATCTTTCTCTTATAAATATAATAAAACTAAAGACTTTTTGGAGTTCTGAAGGATGCAGTACTACTCTATAGGTACTCAAGATTAACAGGATATTGAGTGAAAACGAGCATTTCAGGCCCCCTTTAAAGAACCATTTACTTCACTCCTACATGAATCAGCCATTTGAACGAATCAAATGAATGAATAAATGACTCGATGACTCAATCATTAAGACATTTACCACCAGCTACTGGCAGTTTTACTTTATTATTTAGAGTATCATTTCAATAAATAAATAATTTTATATTTTCATAGTAATAATAATAATAAAAAATTCACATGGTCCAAAAGATTATGTAATAAATTTTATCAAACAAAATATTTCTTGCTGAACCTACTTTTTTGTAATATCAACATTTCAAAAGCTGATAAAAAATTATCTGAATTAATGTGATCTCAAATACTCAATAAGCAATGGTCACTTTCAAATCCATCCTATATTCCTTGTCATAATTTGAATAATGCAATTATAAACCATAGATAGACTCTTTAATATGAATGTTTCCCTAAATCACAACAGAAACTTTCATTTTTGAATGGTTTCAGAGTTCATATAACTGGAATGACTCGGGATCCTTTTGTAGTAACCTCAGCTGACATAATACCAATTTTGCATTGCATTTCATTTGGACAGCATTTCATTTTGTCATCTTCAATCTTCGTTCACTCATTACAACACTAGATAGATTGGATAAATGTCAGTTTCAAAGGCCAACATGTCCAGATCTCCTGGAACGTAAATGTCACCACCCCCCAGCTACTGCAAATGAAGGAGCTTGTGTTGTAGCGAGAGCTTTCATTTATATATAAGGTTTCCAGCATGTTCTGCAACACTTCAGCTCTTCAGATGAGCTAAATCTAATGGGACCGTTGGTTTGTGTGGTCAAAGATATTTGAAAATAGTAAAAGTCTTTCATAGTCAAATATGATCATCAACATAAAATACAAATAAAAAAACTAAAGATTTTCTAAATGTTCTATTGGAGTAAACATGCCTCAGAAATATGAAAAAACTCAGACCGCTCTTAAATACTGAAAGAGTCCTTCAAGTTTGAATGTACATCAAGTGAAACATTTAAGTCATCGAAATGAACAGCCATGGAGGTGACCTGAGCAAATATTCTTCAACACTCCCAGATCCCGTTGCTTCTTAGTTTTGAAGGCCATCACAAAGTCATGAGGAGACACAATACCTCGTCCCTGTTCACCTGTCTGTCCCATGACAATGTAGTTAAGCCCTGAAAAAAAAAAACCCAAAAGTGAATGAATTAAATACCAGTTTCACAACTTTCTCAATGCTTAATATTAAAAGAAGTTTCAGCCATAAATGAAACTTCTGCCATCATTGACTCAATCTCAAGTTATACCAAACCTCTACGAGTTTCTTTCTTCTGTTGAACATAAAAGAAGATATTTTGAAGAATGTTGGTAACCATAACAACTCTTCTTTTAAGTTGGGCTGAAGAAAGACAATCATACAGGTTTAGAACAACTTGAGCGTGAAAAACGATGACAGGGTTTTTAATTTCAGTTTAATTTCAGTTTTTTTAACCTCTTGATTATTGAACTACTGAATAAAAGCTGTATCAAAATTATGCTGCATATGTTTGATATTAAACGTGTGTTTAAGTCTCTCAGTAAATATTATATTATCTACAAGTACATGTAAATATATATATGTATATATACTTTTAAAATTTGAAGTCCACTACAAATGCACATTCAATAGAATTAAGCATGTCTTTTTCCATAAGAGCAAGATGTCACTGCTTATTGGTTCTAGCATGACATTTTTGAACTAGCAGCTGAAAAAGGTACACAAATTCAAGAGAGGATTTTAATTAATTTCTTTTTTATTATTATTATTACTATTTGTTCGGTTAACAGCCATGTTGATTCATAACACACCTTTGGTCATGTGACTTTATTTTCATACAATGTGAGGCGAAGCATTTAATATTTTGTTTATTCCATGGCTTTCCATTTCAACAAAAATTCCACTACAAATGATTAATGTTAATGTGTTCCTCTGAACCGCCAAAAACTGTTTCTGCATATTTCAACACACATTCCTCTATGGCACATAGAAATTTCAGCCGAGGTGAGAAATTTCCCTCAAAACGAAACTGTTGCTTTGCAGAGTTTCCGAGCAGTGGCTTAATATTTCAACACTAACTGAGTTGAGGTAAAGCATGGCACAATAAAGTCATATACCATCCATGTGCTTGAAGAGGATTATTATTCTAGCTGTCCGTGACTCAAGGAAACCAACTGAGAGCCTCTTCTGAGCGAGCTTAAGTTACACACCGTGACGCTGAAATGGCATATCCTGCCTGAAATATCTCAACACCACAAATGGAGCCAAAGGACCTTGGGGGAGCTCGAAATTTGCAAACTATCACCTTCCAAAATCCACCTCAATCAACATCTGCTGGACTCGTCGGGTCTTAGTTTAGGATGGGATGGTTTCAATTAAAATGATTAAGGTTGGGAGGATTGTAGAAAGATCCAGATTTAGGTCAGTGTGAAGATACTCACCTCTTCTGACCAGAGGGCATTTTTTACAGAGGACAGTGACTTTGGAGCTCATGGTCTTCCCAGCCTGTTGGATGGCTAAACTTCATTCCTTATAAAGGTGCAGGATGGAGAAGGTGGAGAGGACACTGTGGTCCCTCGTGGCTGCTGAGATAAGGGTGGCGGTAATCACTGTGGGGAGAAAAAGACTGTAATATTCACTGAATCATGGTTTCAACTTTGAACCATTGCATAATAAATACATGTGCATGGTAATATGTAAAGTATGTATAGTTCTTCTATGCCTGCTGCCATTTTTACAGTGCTCAGCATCTTTACTGCCTCTGCAGTTAAAAAAAAAAGAGCTGAGTCTCAATATCGGCCTGAACACATTTTCCATTTATAAGCATTATTAAAACTGAGACAGAGACTCAGAGGTTTAGTTAACTTTTAAAACCAGCATAGTGCATTATATCTGTGAAATGAATTAGGTTTACATACATTTTAGGTGTTACATCTCTCAAAAATGCATTTCAAATATTTAAAATAATATATAAACAATAGTTAAAATACATTCATATATATATATATATATATATTCAATGTTATATTATCATGTTATTATAAAGTGATAAAACTACTGGTCAAGCATTTGAAATATTACAATTATTTTTATTTTTTTTGTTATTGACGACAATTATGCTCACCAAGGCTGCATTTATTTGATTACAAATATGGTGAAATATTATAATTTAACATAACTTTGCTACTTTAATATATTTAAGAATTTCATTTATTTTTGTGACGCAGAGCTGAAATTTCAGCATCACTACTCTGTCACAGTTTTTTTTTTCTCTGATTAATATGAAAACATCTTTAGAAAGTTTAAAGTTCAGCGTTTATTTTAAATAAAAATCTTTTGTAACATTAATGTTTTTATTCTTTTTTTATCAATTTAATGCAACCTTTCTGAATAAAAGTATTAATTCATTTATATTTTAAAAGTCATACTTATCTCAACATTTTGAATGGTGCATCATACCACAAAAATATTAAGCAGCAAAATTGTTTTCAACATAAATAATAATAAGAAATATTACTTTGGTACCAAATTCGCCTATTAAAGGGATTTTTGATGGATCGTGTGACACTGGAGTAATGGCTGCTGAAAATTCAGCTTTGCTTCAAAGGAATGAATTACATGTTAAAATATGTTTAAAAAAGATTCTTGTTCAAATGTTTATTGTATTTTTGTATTTATATCAAATAAATGCAGTCTTGGAACATTAAGAACATTAAAAATCCCCAAATATAATTTTGATAAAGAACAGTACAGATTTCATTAAAGAGAAGGATACTTCATCGATAAACAAGACTCATTTGTTTAATAAGTCAGGAATGTTGTGAGGGCCGATCCCTATAGCTGGAACTTCAAAGACGTTCCCAGAATTCCTGCTGTGATTTGGGTTTTCAGAAATTGAACACAAATTTTAATAAAAAAAATGGGCACTTACCAAAGTTACTAGAGCAGTAATGGCTTTCAATTGTTCCAGTCCTTTTGCATTTCTGTTTGCAAAGACCTTCTGAACATGTAAGGGCATTTTGGAAAAGAGAGAGGAAAGATTAATTTTAATAATGACCAACTACAGTATGTCCTTATACACTAAAATGGTGTATAAATACCAGCAAAAGTCAGATATATTTATTTCTGTTAAACCACTTTAGTTACAAATTAGAAGCACGCTAGTCTTCCCATGTGACCGAACTAATGCGTTCCATATGAACCAAACATAATAAATCTCCAATACATTCCAATGTCATTACCTACACACGTTTATTCCCATAATGTACAGCAGTTTTACACCGTGCCGCTACTTGCATTTTTCATTTGAAATGAACCCTTGTAGAAAGTGGGCTGTGGAGTGACCCGCGGGTGGTATGGTGGGTGGGATAGTGCTCATGGGAGTGAGAGGGACACTGGCTGTGCTGAGGGTCCACGATTTAAAGCGGTAATGGCCAATAAATCCATCCGCAGTTAGACTCAGGTCTGACAGAAACTTGATGAAGAGATGATTGCCATCAGAATAAATTGGCCTAGGAGACAAAATAAATAAATAATGTTTGAAATTACTATATTTACTTTAAAATACCATGTGGACACACTTTATTAAAGGGATACTCCACCCAACATTGAAGAAAACAAAAATAACAACTTTATTCAACAATTTGTCTCCTCAGTATCTCCGCATCACCGTAGGGTCATTCTGGAGATTATCTTCTGAAGACAAACAGCGTACGCTCTTCTGTGTCTGCCCCGCTGCACAAATGTGCTGTTCTCATTCAAATCAAAGTGTAAATACACATAGAAAATGTATCCTTGTGTCGTGTAATAGTGTATGTAGTTTACATTTAGAGGATAATATCTAAAATGGTGCTACGGTGATGCAGAGAGACACACGGGGGATGATTTTTTTTTTTTTTGTGTGTGTACAAAAGTATTCTAGTCACTTCATAATGTTACGGTTGAAGCACTGATAACAGATGGACTATTCTGATGATGTCTTTCATGCTATTCTGGACCTTGAGAGTTTTCATTTAAAATATCTTGAATTGTGTTCAGAGGACAAACAAAGCTTTTACGGGTTTGGAACGACATGGGGGTAAGTGATTAATGACAGAGAAAATATATTTTTTGGGTTGGAGTATCCCTTTAATCACAACAAGGTTTTTAGGGGTACCTGAAAGAAGAAAGTGCACTGACTGATTAAATGTACATTACCGTTCAAATGTTTGTCATAATTATTCTTGTTTTTTAAGAAATCTCATATGCTTACTTAGGTTGCAAATATAATGTAAAACTGAAAAAAATTACATTTTATATATATACAGTATATATTTATATATATATATATATATAGAGAGAGAGAGAGAGAGAGAGAGAGAGAATTTAAAATAACTATTTTCTATTTTAATACATTTTAAAATGTAAATTATTCCTGTGATGTAAAGCTGATTGTTCAGCAGCCATTACTCAAGTATTCAGTGTCACATGACCTTCAGAAATCATTCTAATATGCTGGTTTGGTGCTCAGGTATTTTTGGTGTTTAATATTTTGTGGAAACCATGGTGCATTTTTTTTCAGGATTCCTTGAACAGAAAGTTCAATTATAAATATATTTTTTCTTTACCCTTAACTGTTGAATGGTTGCATATCACAATATTAATAAACAGTAATTGTAATATTGTTTTCTAAATATTAAATTTTTGCTGTTGATGTCTTGAAATCTTTGCTTAAACAAATATATTTACAATAACTGCAAAATTATGAGGCCGAAATGCAGTTATGTAGCATCAACCATTGAAAAATCCATATCAGACTAAATACTGGAGGTAAATGGTGTATTGGAGCATATTTTGTGATGAACTGAGGGTCTCACATGGGTGGGCTGTCTCCACAGATCTTGCCGATCTACCGTGACTCGTTCGTTTCTCCATCATTAAACACAGCCACATGGTCATAGCGGCAGTAGCGGTCTCTCTCCACATCAAACTTCTCAAACTTCAGTTCAATGATCTGAGAGAGGGAAGATACCTTGCATTTAAATAAGATATCCATTCATACTCATCCTGTCAAGGTGGTCTGAAAAGCGCAGAAATTATGAATTATCACCTGGTTTTGAGGAGCAACAATATGCCAGGAACACATTACTCCTGCTGGGTAGTCTTTATCTGGCCAGTTAGGGGTTTCTATCATCCCGGAGGGTTTGTCTAAAAGACCCCCACAATACCGGTCCCCTGCTATGAACAATAATTAGATCACCATTAGTCAAATGACATGGAAACAATAAAAAATTGACTCAAAATCTGCTAAGGGGTAGTAAAAACAGTTTTAAAAAAAGTGATTTTTCATGTTCATGCATTGAAATAAAATATTTTTGTTGCAAGAGACAATAAAAACACTTTGAGCATCAAAACCACTCATTTTCTGGTTTAAAAAAAATGAAATTAATTAAATTAGTGACATCTTAAAATACGATTTTTGACAATGGCAGACATGTCAGCCTTTGAAATAAAAGTAATTTATTTCAGCTGCAATATATGCTTTGTACCATAAAATTAGTATAATGAACTACAGTTCTAAGTCTCCAGTATGTGTTATAATTACACAAGAATCTAACATTTCACCTTTCACGCACGTTATTACGCTCGTCAAAAATATAGGCTGGATGTTGGGGAAAGAAAAAGTAATACATTACAATATTGCATTACTTCCTAAAAAAATTTACTAATTACGTTATTTGGGTAATTATTTTTTTTTTTTATGTGGGTGAGATGAATTAATGCATGTTCACATTAATTCTAGAACTATCTATTGGTTTCAATCAATAAATGGAGGGGGAAAAGTAATTGCCATTACTTATTTGAAAAAGAAAATCATATTTTCTTGTAAATTAAAAAGTAATGCATTCCTTCACTAGTTACTTGAAAAAGTAATCTAAATAACATAACTGTGATGAGTGGGGCGGGGCCAAGAGCCGTGGGAACGAAGCGAGGCCGGTAGAGTGATTGGGAAATGCTCCACTCACCACCGGTCTCGAGTCCCAGGGAGGAGATCGGAAGAATACAAAAGAGGAGCGATGACGGTGAAGGGCGAGAGAGGACCAGGCCTGGGTTTTATTTTGTGTTTGGTTTTGGTTGTGCGCGACAGTCGTCCGTGAGGGGGTGTCGCGCTGTTTTGTGTTTATTTTATTATTAAAGCTTCATTTGAATGTTCGCCGGTTCCCGCCTCCTTCTTCCCGTGATTATGAAGTTTGTACTCCGTTACACTGGTGTTGAAACCTGGGACGAAGGAGGGACGTGCTGCCGAAGATCCCCCACCGCTGTGGTGAATCCGCGTTGCCATCGAGCAGGGCGTAGCAGCCTGGCGCCATTTACGCTCGAGACGGTGGGCTGGAGTGAGTTGCCAGGGAAAGATGAACTCGCACCCGCCTGCCCGTGATGTGGAGGGGCGGCTGCCGTCCGTGATGGAGCGGAGGAGTCGGCGCAGTTCGCCAGGGGGCCTGGGTTTTATTTTGTGTTTTGGTTGTGCGGTTTGGTCGTGCTGTTTTGTGTTTATTTTGTAATTAAACTTTGATTTGAATGTTCGCCGGTTCCCGCCTCCTCCTTCCCGTGATTATGAAGTTTGTACTCCGTTACAATAACTCAAATTACTTGTAATGCGTTACCCTCAACACTGGTCAGAGATGATAACTTACCTATTACATAACTCCTAATACATATAAATTTGTTTTTTCTCTCACTAAATTCTACCGGAGACTTTTACTTTATGTTCCAATAACATGATTTGTTACATTTAATTATCCCTTTGCAGATTTTGAGCCATTCATTTAAAAGACTGAGGTCTGTAGTATTGTATTTTAAAATAATAAGCAGAAATTTAAGTGTGCATTTTCAGTGCACTAAGCTCTATTTTTTCAGAGGATTCATATGACCTGATGAGCGAAATAAAACTTCTATATTTGGATGGTAATAAATTGGTAGTCTTGTTACCTCTTTCATTTGGGCGAATCGCTGAGTATACAGCAAGGAAACCACGTCCCAGCTGTGTTGGCATCTGACACCATGACCACTTGCATCTTGTTTCCATTGGTGACCAATGCTCTGGGTTTGGCTGTACCACAGAAGAGATCTGCAACTATCACTCTCAAGATCCAGAGCTCTGAACAAGATGGAGACAAACTTCCCTTGAGGAACCTGAAGATAGATAATTAAGAAGAATCAACACAGAGTCTCATGACACTATCAGTAGGCCTACTAGTTGATATTAATTAACATCACACATGTTTCGATTTGCTATTGTAATTAATTAGCAAACAGTGAAAAACTATCATTATCAAACGTTAAAAACTAAAACGTAAAAAACTATCACGTCCGAAATATAAATGCTTTATGGAGGTGACACAGGCTTCTAAATATGTATTCAGGTATTTATTTACACATACCTTCAATGTCGTTGCGAGAAAATGACGCTGAACAGGAAAGCGCTCGCGATGATCCGGATTATAGTCCTCATTGTATGAGGTGCAGTTGAACAAAAGTGACATTCAGAGAGAAAGAGAAGAAAATTCTCCAGGGATATTTTACTGCCGACTGACTGACTGACTGCTGCCAATGACTGCTGTTTGTTCTGCGGGAGCAGTTCCCCTGAAGACAACTCGTGTCACTCACGTTAAAAGTACTGTGGAGGTAGGTACCTTTCTTTTATAAGGAGCCTAAATGCGATTAAACTCCAGAATCTTTTTAGATAATGCAAAAATTGACTATATGCTTAATATCAGGGATTTAAATGTGTTTTGGGTAAAACTGTTACTTCATGTAGGCTGTGTCCGTATGCAATACTTATAGGCTACTTTTAGATACTTTAAAGCAGAGGTCACTAATAGGCGGACCGCGGTCCGGATCCGGACCCAGCCGCCGTTCTATCCGGACCCGGACCAATAACCCATAAATTATTTAGAATTATTGACTTTTGTCGGAGCGTTTCTATTTTAACCCGCGCATCTTTTCTAGCATCTATGGTACTGGTTTAGCGCGGCCCAGGAAACTCACAGACCAATAGCATGCGTTGTAAATCATGTCATGTGATACTACTCGAGTCAGACAGCGAGAGAGAGACACACACACACACACACACACAGGGAGAGACGAGACGAGACGAGAGACAACGTTTCACATGGCGTGCTCTAAAAAAAAGAAAAGTGGACAGCGAAAACAGAGCTTTTAATCAAGAATGGACGGATTCTTACATGTTCATTCTTCCCACGGGCAGTTCAAAACCGGTATGTCTCATATGTTCAGACACTGTCGCGATTATTAAAAGCGGCAATGTGAAGCGCCACTATGAGACAAAGCACAAATCTTTTGACCAAACATACCCACTTAAATCCGCACTGAGGGCACAAAAAATAAACGATCTAAAAGCCCAATATGATCGATCCAGCAGAATCCTTACACATTCATTCACTGCCCAACAACGTGCTAACGAATGTTCCCTTAAAGTTGCTTGGATTTTGGGCAAACATAAAAAACCATTTACTGATGGAGGGGTTGTCAAGGAGTGCATGAGTGCGGTAGCTGAAACCTTATTTGAGGGGAAACAAAAAGACGTGTAAAAATCAAGCAAATACCTATGTCAGCATCATCAGCAACAAAGAAAACAGAAATATTAACCGATGACGTGCTAGCTCAGCTGGATGAAGCGATTCACAAGGCACCATGCATAGGCTTAGCTGTAGATGAGTCCACTGATGTGTCTGACAATGCTCAGCTGTTAGTTTTTGTGAGGTTCTTCAACAAGGACAAGGAAGAGTTCTGTGAAGACCTGTTAGGTGTCACACCCCTTCAGACCAGTACGAGAGGAGAGGACATCTACCTGGCCATAAAGGAGATGTTAAAGAAGAGGGCAATAGAGCTGAAGCAAGTGGTTTCAATAACCACAGATGGAGCCCCTGCCATGGTAGGGAGAGAAAGAGGAGCTGTGGCAAGAATGAAAGATGACAATCCTCAACTCATCTCTTACCACTGCATAATTCACCAGTCAGTCCTGTGCTTCACCCTGTCAGACGAGTATGCTGAGGTGATGAACACAATGATGAGAATGATAAACTTTCTCAGAGCTTCCTCTTCCCATCAGCATCGCATGCTCCGGGCATTTCTCAGAGAAGTTGATGCAAATGCTGATGACCTTCTGCTACACAACAATGTAAGATGGCTCAGCAAAGGTAGGGTGTTGGAGCGCTTTTGGTCCATCCGAGGGGAAATCGCAGCTTTCTTGGCACAGCTGAAGAACCAGAAGGCAACAACATTTTCTCTCTTTTTGGAGGATGACAAGAAGATGGATATTGTGGCTTTTTTGGTTGACATCACTTCACACCTGAATGAACTGAATTTAAAGCTACAGGGCAAGGACAATTCAGTTTGTGATCTGATGACAGCTGTCCGCTCCTTTCAGAGGAAACTTGTGTTGTTTAGGGAAGACCTGATGGCAGACTGTGCACACTTTCCAACTGTGAAGGAACAGGTTCAGGGTGAGAGAGATGTGTCTTCTTTTGTTGACTTTCTTGACAAGCTGATTGTAAACTTCAGCATGCGTTTTGACAGCTTCAGCCTTGGACAGCAGCTCACCCTCTTCATTCAGAACCCATTCCTTATCACAGATGTCAGGGAGTTCTCAAAGGAAGTCACACTGCTCTTCAAGTGGGAAAATGCTGGGCCTCTCCAGATCCAACTGATCGATCTACAAGCAGATGTGGCCTTGAAAGAGCATTTTGGAAAAACTGATCCTACCACTTTCTGGCTTAAAATGGTCCCAGAGACCGCTTTCCCAGGTCTGAGGAAAGTAGCCTTGTACATCTTAACCATGTTTGGCTCCACATACAACTGTGAGGCAGCTTTCTCCACAATGAACATTATTAAAAGCAAATACCGATCCAGGCTCACCAATGAGCACCTGCACATGTGTTTGAGAATGGCCCTGACGCCATTCCAGCCCAGATTTAAAATCCTGGCATGACAACCAAGGGCTCACTTTTCTCACTAAGCAAGAGAAAGTGTGGAAGTGGGATATAGAAGGGAAAGAAAGAGAAAAGGAGGTGTTAAAGCTGTTCAATTGTTAACGTGTTGAGATTGTTTATTTTAAAATGTGTTTAAACTTAAGTTGTGAAAGGAAGTTAACTAAAAAGTAAAAGGGAAACTCAAGCTATACTTTTTATTTCCTTTTTCTAAAATTAAGCACTTTATTTTGAGATGCACATTTTTCAAAAGCTCTCTGTTGTGTTTTATTTATTTTTAATTTATTTTTAAATGCAGCCTTTATTTTATTTAAATTGATCATTTATTATTTATTATTAGAGTACTTATTATTTCCCTACAGCTCAATATATAAACTGACAATAAATATTGTTGAAATATTATTCAATTTGTACTTTTATTTTATTTGACAGTCGTCTCTTAACTAGGCTACTTACATATTTTCATACAACTACTAGGCTGTGGCACTGAATGATAACACAAGTTAGTTATTGTGATGTTGTGGACCTTTGGTTGCTGATTTTTTTTCTAACTGGACCTCTTAGAATTTTAATTCAATACCCCTGCTTTAAAGTGTGATATCCTATTATTTTCTTCATTTTACTTCATGCTCAAGACCACTAGATGTCTACCTTGCACAAGATTTTATCCAACTTGATGCGTATTTCCTAATGTGTTTTAATATGGCCATGATAGTTAAGGTCATGTGATAAGTATATGCTACTTTGGGTCCCACTTTATATTAAGTGGCCTTAACTACTATGTACTTACATAAAAAAAATAATATACTGTGAGCATATTGAATTGTAAAATACTTTTGCCGCTATTGAGGTGGGATAGGGGTAAGGTTAGGGAGAGGGTTGGAGGTATGGGTAAGTTTAAGGGTGGGTTAAGGTGTAAAGTATGGGTCAACAGTGTAATTATAAATGTAATTACAGAAATTAAATACAGATGTAATTATATGTCGATTTTTTTTTTTTTTAATATAAGTACAATGTAAAAACATGTATGTACACAATAAGTACATTGTACAAAATTATTAATTAAAATGTAAGTACATAGTAGTTAAGGCCACTTAATATAAAGTGGGTCCCTACTTTGTAAACAGCACCTCAGCTTTGATCAATAAAGTAGCCTAAATAATATAGTGGAAACTGGTCAGAAATTAATTTATCTGAACAATAAATTGCCCTGTTGGAGACCCAGCGAGTGTGATTTCACCAAGTACAACATCAACATCCTTGTTCCATTGTTCCTTGTTCCAACATTCCAGTCAACCAATCAGAATTGAGATATACATTTCCAGAAAATATCTGTTTTAGGCTTACAATCAGAGTTAGGTGCTTCTACACCCTTGCTAATCAGCTATAATTTCCCACTGATTTTAGGAGTAATTTATGGGTAGTGTTAGGTTTAGGGATAGGGATTGGGTTAAGTTTATATTTTTGGACAATAATGTTGATCCAGGAACATGTCGTACTTACCCCTGGCCTATATTTACATTATGTGGTGCATTTGCTCTCACTTCTTATGTGGGCAGTTTTTGATTGTTTCTGACTGGTTATCATAAAAATGTATTGATTGTTGGGATTTGCACAACATCTTGAGTATCATATACTATATGAAGCAAACCTAGCTTGGGTTAGAAATCTGATAGCCACTAAAACTCTAGATGCAGTCAAATGGGTCCCTTTGTATTTCTCTGATAAAAGAAAATATGTTAAATGAGACAATCGCTAACACACAGTAGGAGTATAAATGCATATCTTATGTAGATCCTGTATCAAAGTTTGTAGTGTTGAGATCTCTTCTGAACACATATTGGAGTCACGTGATGTTATGGGGTCTGTTTCTCAGAAGAAAGAAGTCTCCATTTGCTTTCCAATTAATCTTTGTTATCTAGGAAACCCTATTAAGATATTTTAAAAATGATCTCATTCATTATTTTTCTCTCCCATGTGCTCTTTTGATTCTGAACAGATTGAATCACAAGGCACAGAATGTATACTTCTCAGAAAGAAAACAAACCCTTATCAAAGAGCTATGTGTGGGAGGAATTCTTGCTTTACTCTGAATATTACATACATATTTGAGCAATTTCCTGCTGACCAAATGTTTGTTGATTGCCCTCTAGCATTACTTGGTCAACTGCAAAATGAGGATAAGTGATTTTTGGGATGCACTTATAAGGGTTTATTTATAGTACTTGTCTCTGAGCTCTGATCGGCCTCTGGCACCACAGACAAGGGCTTCCATTTTGGCTGTAGCCATTCTGTGGATTAATATCAGGCTTAATGGAACGAGATGTGACCATACAGCCAAGTCGGTGACATATAATTCATTAATGCAAACTGTTGGCCCAAGGGATCGCTCTGACCTAGTAATATTTACTCAAGCATAAATTAGCATCTAATGACTCCACTACAGGTATTACGTGCGAAGGGCAATCGTCGGCGAAACTGACAGGAATCAGAGCAGGCAGCGGGAACCTTTGGCCACGCTCTCTACCTTTGAAAGAAGATCAGATTTCAGCGTTTCTCTGAAGATTTAGCCAGATGTAGGTTCACTGGCAAACTCAAAATGGATGTCAGTCTGTCTTTATGGGAAGCAACTCTGTAAACAATTTACACGTAAACAATTACAGGCAAATTGAAGGAGGACTAGAGTTTCATATATGCACATGGAAGTCATGAAGACCATTACATGGTTTGTTTTTGTATGCGAGGGCCCAAATATCATATGTCGGCTTGTGCTTCTGCTGGAGTCCGTGTTACGGGGATGCCAGTTTTTATTTCCCTGGATAGTTTGTGAGTGTGTGGCAGTCATATAGAACAACCTCGGTAAATGTCCCCGTGCCCCACCCCCCGGTAAGCTGGTTTTCATTCACATTGTTATCTGAGCCCACTCACAGTCAAGCAATGCCAGACCCTGCTTAGTGTTTGATCTACAGCTTTAATTGATTGAAAACTAAGATGGTGCCTTTGAGGGAGGCTTGCAAAGGCAACGCTAGAATAGGTGCAAGGAAGGAGACACGGATTTGGGTCTTTTAGTATTTATACCAGCTGTTGCCATTTCTGTGAAAAAGTCTCGAAACAATGCAGTCTGACACTGAATAAATAACAAATGGGAACACAGAAGGCTAGAAAACTGATCAACAACACTGAATCACAAGTTTTGCACCAACCGTGATGTCAGTTTTTCAGTTGCACCTGTTCAGTACTGGGATTCAGTTTAATAAACTGACTGTATGTTAAAAAAAAAAAAAAAAAAGATAAGAAAAGAAAAAGACAAGGGCTTGTGCCAGTTTACTACTGCTTAGGGATTTGGTTATAATTAAGTATTTTTTTGGTGATGCTAAAATTTAAAAAGGCAGCTGTGAAGAATGTAAGAATGGAAAAAGGAAAAGGAAAGATGCTCCAAGGAAAAGGCTGTTTCAGTATTTACTGTTTAGAGAAAAAAAGAAAGAAAAAAAGCAGTCTGAGGGACAATTATTTCGGAAAGATTATTAGTTGGTTAATTTATAAAGTTGTTATTGGACAATACAGAGAAACTTTTTACTCAGCTGGAACAATAAATCAAATCTATCAGAAATGAAGCAATTGGTTTTGTGCCACGTGGAATTTAATCTTCTCAATAAGCATGAAACTGCTTTTAAATGTCAGTACAGATTCAATTGCTTCCATTTTAGTAATTGGTCTAGTTCAACTATGATTTATTTTTTGAGTCTCTACCATTCAAAAGTTTGGGGTCTGTAAATATATATATATATATATATATATATATATATATATATATACACAAATATTGTTATTCAGTAAGGATGCATTCAAATGATCAAGAGTGGCAATAAAGACAATTACAATGATAAACTTGCATTGGATAAAATTTGTGTTTATGTCCAATAATCTTTATCCAAGAAAATGTTGTAATATGCTTTTTCAGTTAGATGATGTAGATGGAAAATATGGGTTTCTTGTATCAGAGTTTTGCTGACTTTATTGTTTTTCTGGTGCCTTGGAGTCTCAAAGTGTAGGTGATATAAGAGCATTTACAGCTATTCTTAATAAACGATCGAGAGAGAAAAAAAAATACATGATGCATGGCATACATCATTTTTAGAAAATTATAAAAACAAAACAAAACCCCAAATTAACATTAAAGATTTCTGAAGGATCATGTGACACTGAAGACTGGAGTAATGATGCTGAAAATTCAGCTTTGCATCACAGGAATAAATTACATTCTAAAATATATAAAAATAAAAGAAAATATATTATATTTTCAGTTGTCACGTTAAGCTGTCAGAAAGAACACGGAGGCATGGATAATCGAAAGAGACTTTAAACTGTATCCAACACAGAGGGTAAATCCAACACAAGGAACAGGAGGTTGACACATGTACATCAGGGCAATCAGGTGAACATAGGTGACATTAATGGAACATAATCGAGCTAATTTACAAAATAAGGACAGGAACACGACCAAATAAGGGAACAGTCCATGACCCTGACATCAGTTGCAATGATATTTCACAAAATTACTGTTTTTATAAACAAATAAATGCAGCCTTGTTGACTTTCTTTCAACAAAATTAAAAAATATTACACTGCCTCCAAACATTTGAATGGTAATGTCTTTCCAGATGTTTTATTTTCAGTCACTATTTAGTGGAGTTTTAGACAAACCGTGATTATTCACCAAAAATTCCTGCAAATTTAATTTAAATGTGAAGACTGCTCTGAGAACCCACAAGGATCACAAAACTCAAACCATAATCCCACCAGAATTAAGCGAAACTTCATTCAAATTCCCACACAGGGTAGATTAGTGGAAATTACAGTATAAAAAAAAGTCTTAAAACCCAAACATAATTTCCTCTCCACAAGGACCTACTTAATCAATGCTACGGACAAGTGCATACAGGGGTAACACTCTCCAAATGGAAAATGAATTCTGAGTCAGCCCACTAGAGATTAAAAATGGGCCGCGAATGAATAATGGAGGAAGACCATGAAGCAAAAACAGCATGGGAAAAAAATGTGCTAAATCATCAATATTCCTTATTGAGATTGTCTCCCAAAGAAAAAGTACAGCTAAAAAAAAAAAAAGAAAATCCTAATGGAAATGTTTTCACTTCATTTTTGTTGTCTAGCTAAGGGAACTGGGTGATGAAGATATTCACATAAACTTTCTTGGACTCATTTGTGTAAAGTGTCTCAAAGTAAAAGTGCTGATATAAGATATCCGCCAAATCTCATTCCACAGGAGAGGACCAAATCTTATCCAAAATCACCACCCCTGCCTTGAAACCTGACAACTGTGAACTGGTGTGGGACTCTCATGACAGTTGGCTAAGCCCAGAAGACAGAGGCTGCTCACAACCACAAAAAAAGAAGCCTTTTTTAACCATATCTCATGATTAAACTATATTAAAAGATTTGTGTGTGTGTGTGTGTATGTATGTATGTGTGTGTGTGTATATATATATATATATATATATATATATATATATATATATATATATATATATATATATATAGATATAGATATATAGATATAGATATATATATAGATATATATAATAACAATCTCAAAGTTCATTCCTCATCAAGCGTAGTACCGACAGTAATCTGTACAACTCCATTTAATGAATCAATGTCTTCTAAAGTAAAACAATACATGTGTGTGTATGAAAAAAAAAATACTATTATTTTAGACTTTTTGTCCCTTTAATGTTGCAATGACTGTCTTGGATTTATACCGACATCTAGTGGTTTGGATACTGGTCATGTGATTTCAACATGGTGGTCCCCAGGAGGCAATAAAACAGTTTTTATTGGTCTACTGATATGACTGGCAGTGTTGGAGAAAGTTACTTTTAAAAGTAATGCATTACAATATTATGTTACTCACTAAAAAAATAACTAATTACATTACTTTACTTTTTAAATATAAGCAGGGCTTGATTGTTTTTAATATAAGAAGTTATATTTATAGCAAATGTAAAAGCCCTTTCACACCAAAATGTGTTATGAATAAACCTCAGGCTGAAGGAAATGTAAATTTGCGTCTGTACTGTAGAACACAGGAGAAGAAGTTTCAACACTCTTCAGCAATAAAAACAAAACAATGAAGCACAATTGTTAGTTTATAGTTTAAGTCATTTTTGCTTATTAGTATAGTTGAACTGGATCATCAAAGGTCAGCAGCGAAGACATTATTTAATAAAATGGGATTAGATACATTTGTGTTATTTAACATTTAATTACTACAGGTTTGCATCATATTCTGAGTTAGCATTTTACTGTTTTAATTCATTTTGATGAATATTAAATCAGGTTTTTTTTCAGGTGGGTTAAATTAATGCACATTCACATTTAGTCTAGAACTACATCATGTTCGCACAGCGCACACAATGCCTCTGTTCCGATTTCTTATTTCTTCCAGTATGGGGACAGGAGACTTGTCAGTCAATAAATGGAAAAACAAAGTAGCTGGCGTTACTTTTTTGAAAATTAAAAAGTAATGCATTACTTACTAGTTACTTGAAAAAAGTTGATTGCGTAACCCTAACACTGATGACTGGAATTATCTAAAGTGAGTGGACATTATTTAAAACATTTTTAATTAATTGTAATTATTTTTCATGTTTTTTTTTTAGGAATAAAAAAAAAATTAATAATACCAGAAAGACTCAGGAGGTGATGATAAGACTCTAAAATATTTATCGGACAAAACAAAGACATAAAAATGTTATTCTTTGGCATAGGCACCATTCGTAGCTTGAATCTGTAAGTCACAGATTCCAGTTAATACTGCCGAAGATGAATTCAGGGGCGGAGCCTACAGACTTTCAAAATCCTTCATTGCTTGAATTGAGTTTATAATAATACATTTTAAAGCATACCCATCACAAAAACCTTTAGCATCTTTTTGTTTTTGAGATGGTTCTGAGGTTAAATTCCTGATTTTAATTAGGATTTTCATGATACTGTTTTTAAATCAAATCTTTGCATAGCTGTGACAGCTAACACTGGCAACAATTACTTCAAAAAGTTCATCTTAAAATATAAAGCATGAACATAAATCCAATTAGCAAATGAAACTTTTAAATAAGCATGTGTCCTATTCTGTGTCCTAAACTTGTGAAACATTAGTGTGTCATATTTAAGAGCAGTCAATGCAATTTGGGAAAGAAATCAGTTAATTATCTTTGTGTGTGCACCCATGATGTGTTGCATGTCAGCGTTTGGTTCTTGTCATCGCCTAGCCCTTAAATCATAATTGAGATCAGTGAGGCCATGATGATCTTCACAAAGAAAGAAAAAAAAGAAAAAATACTGTGTGATTGGGTGTTTTAAATGGTGAGGAAGTTGGTCACAGCTATACGGTCTTTTGCTTCTGTAAATATCAAATGCTTAAACGACTGAATAAATAGCCATTATCTGGTCATAGTTTGCCAAGTCTAGAGCTGAAGAGAAGAAAGCAGTGACCTTTCTGATTGCATTTACCAGCTCTACTCCTGGTTTCTGAGAAAGCTCGATATTCCTGTGATTCGCAGGCTCAGCAGTGACAAACTGAAAGCTGTTTTCATCGCCACGCCAGTCTATTGCACCCGTGCGGCCAGAGTGGCTCTATATTTCAGCAGTGTCTTGAAAGCAAGCCACACAGGGAGAATGCTTTATCCACCTCTGTCAGCTTACTGTATTGACTCGGCGCCTGGCCCTCTGGCATCCTCCCTCTGTTCTCCTTCATCTTTCTGTCTTCTTCCTGTCTTCTGTTTCCCAGCCAACTTCTGCCAGTGACTAACTGTCCAAACTATAAAACAAGCTCCTGTTGACATCTGCTGCTGGAAACAGATGCGAGGATGTTCAAGGATTTGAAGTCTTGTGTGTATAACATGGGTTGTATTTATGTTGCACACTGTTTGATCATTGTCTTTCAGCATTTGCTGGTGAAATCACAACTATATCAGATAATCGAGCATGACCAAATCCCTGAGATTTTAGCATTCTCAGAACCAGGTAATATTTGCATCATCAAAGATTGTCTTACCAGAAGACCGAAGCTGTTTCCCACAAAAGTCTGAGTTGGATTCTGTTTACTGCAAATCTTTGAATGATCTCCCCTAAATTCCCAGGTTTCATGATGCAAGGATTAAAATAAAATGCTGTAGTTCTTCTGCTGAGTTTTATTTCAGTGTACGAATCATATATTTTCCCAGAGATTACATCATGTTTTTTGTGGTTGTGATTACTTCAAACAGGAGTGGAATGCATTCTGAACATGTCTCTCAAAATTATTTTATTATCAGCAGCAAGGGAGTGAAACATGTTTCAATCAATAGTGAGAACTCTCATTTAACACTTTTATAGATAATTCCAAAATTTAAAGAGCCAGTAAGATGAAAATTCTAAGCTTCCTATCACTGTTTATAAGTCCTGTACATTAGGTTTAAATCCATCCAAGGTTAAAAAACATTGTCATTTTGTCAAAATATCATTTTAAAATTACCTAAATTCTCAGGCATCCCCAAACGGTTCGCGCGAAGCTGTTCAAAAGATTCAGTTTCCTTAAACCCCACCTTTTGGTAGCATACTGTGTTCTGATTGGTCAACTAACATAGTCAGGTTTGATTGGTTGTTCCGCACACACCTCCACGGTAAACTATGTGTTAGCATCTGTTTGGGGTGAATTATGTCTTATTCCTCTCACCACGAAGCAAACAGTAAAATAAAAAACTTGAACAGTCTCGCTGCTATTTCTTCTGTGTGGGTGTATTCAAGCGTCGCGCTTCAGTTTGAATCTGAATAGCGCGTTCAGCGCGGGGGCGTGGTCACATTAGATATAACAAAGGGAGATGTGAAAAACAGACATCGCGTTGTTTTCATATGGATTACTTTATCACAGAATATCTGTTAGCAACACTTGTTTAGTTTTAAAGTAGACATGTCAAGCTTTCTATAGATATCTCTCTCATGACTTTTAGCCAGACCGGGCGCAAAGTCTATATAAGAAGGGGCCACAGAGAGGGCCTGCAGGTCCCCAACTCTCTTGAGAGAAGAAATCGCCAACAAGAAGACAGTTTTAATAGAGAGAAGGCGATCGGAGATCTCCTCAATAGGCTCAAAGGGCGGTCTACAGAGACCTTATAACACCCCGGCCAGGTCCCACGTAGGGACACGAGAACGTATTGGAGGCCTCAGCCTCAGCGCACCGCGGAGGAAACGTGTAACAAGGGGGTGTCTGCCCACTGACTGGCCACCGAGAGGGGCGTGGTAGGCTGCAATGGCCGCCACGTAGACCTTCAGGGTGGAGTGGGTCAACCCTGTGGAGAAACGGGCCTGCAGGAACTCCAGCACTGTACCAATCGGTACAGTTAACTGGGTCGAGCTGGCGGTGTCCGCACCAAGAAGTGAAAAGTTTCCACCTCAAGGCATACAGTTTCCTCGTAGAGGGAGCTCTGGATTGGAGGATGATCTCAACAACCTCGGTTGAGAGACCGGAAGCTACGAGTTGTGCCCCCTCGGGCCACACCCATAACCACACCCATAACTTCCACAGCTCCGGGCTGGGGTGGACTATTGTGCCCTCCGCCTGTGAGAGGAGATCCCTCCTGACAGGAATCTCCCAGGGAGAGCTGTCTAGGAGGGAAATCAGGTCCGAGAACCATACTCGTCCCGGCCAGAACGGGGCTACTAACAGCAGCTGGACCCCATCCCGGCGCAGAACTCCTGGGAGCAGAGCAATCGGGGGAAAGGCGTACAGACGAAGCCTCGGCCACGTCTGTACCATGGCGTCCAGCCCCAGTGGAGCTGGATGAGTCAGAGAGAACCAGAGGGGACAGTGCGATGTCTCTCGAGTCGCAAACAGGTCCACCTGAGCCTGGCCAAAAACTCTCCAAATCTGCTTCACCACCTCGGTGTGAAGCCGCCATTCCCCGGGCCTCTGTCCCTGCCTCGACAGGATGTCTGCTCCCATATTCATATGCCCAGGAATGTGAACCGCTCTGAGTGAGAGGAATTTGTCCTGGGCCCACACAAGGACCTGGTACGCTAGTTTGTTTAGACGGCGTGAGTGCAGACCTCCTTGGTGGTTGATGTAAGAGACCACCGCTGTGTTGTCGGTGCGCACAAACACATGGTGACCTCTTAGGTCTGGGAGAAAATAACGGAGTGCACGCAGCACGGCCAGCATCTCCAGGCAGTTGATGTGCCATGTCAGCTGGCAACCACTCCACAGACTGTGGGCAGGGTGGCCACTCATGACCGCACCCCAGCCGGTGAGGGACGCTTCCGTCGCTAGCATCACGCGGCGACAAGGAGCTCCCAACACCGGGCCAGGTGTGACCTTGATCATGCGAAGTGGGTTTCCCCTCGGGAAGAACCCCTTGGTCTTGAGCCACCACTGTAGGGGTCTCATGTACAGCAGGCCAATAGGTATCACGTTGGACGCAGCTGCCATCAGACCCAGCAGTTTTTGAAACCGCTTGACAGTGAGTGACTGGCCTTCTCTCACTCTCGTGACTGCGGCGAGAATCGACTCGATCCGAGCAGGTGACATGCGTGCCTGCATCGTGGTCGAATCCCACACCACGCCCAGATAAGTGGTTCTCTGTACTGGAGAAAGCACACTTTTCTTGGCGTTCAGTCTTAACCCCAGCTCTCTGATGTGGGCGAGAAAGACATCTCGATGCCGAACCACCATCTGCTCTGATTGAGCTAAGATCAACCAATCGTCGATATAGTTCAGTATGCGGATGCCCTGGAGCCATAGCGGAGACAGGGCTGCATCCACACACTTCGTGAAAGTGCGGGGTGAGAGTGCAAGGCCAAAGGGAAGTACTCGATATTGGTACGGTCCAGAAGAGAGCCGACTCTGCATGCTCCGCTCCCAGGCAAACAACACACAAACTGTGTGTATCCCCGCCTGAGATATAGCGAGGACAGGGAGGAACACACAGTCTGAAACGCTGCTTGCCTTCGCCCATTTTGTTTTTTGACTTGGAGGGTGCTTTTGGCATACTTTTAAATAAGACTCACAAACGTAAAGTTCTTTGAACAGTCCACACACACAGAGAGCGCTTGCTGAAAACAGAAAGGCTGGTGCTGGCTGTGTCTCTCCAGCTTTTATTCTTCCTGGTCTATGACGTCACCCGCCTATGAAGTCTCGCCCTTCCATTGGACTGATTACACACATGATTCAGAGACATCACGCTGGGGGCGTTCCCCAATCATTCTCGACGCAGCTCGAGTTCCTGAAGAGGAACTATATTACATCTAAAAAGTGTTTTGTATTAAAAGATTCTCTACTTCTCCAAAGTGATTGTGATTACTTGAAATATAATTCATTGTAAATTATACATTTTTGTATAGTAAATATTACTGTGGCGAGTGGGGCAGGGCCGAGAGGCGTGGGACTCGATACTGGCGGTGGGGCGCAGGTGTAACTCATCTCCAATCACTACACCTGGCCTCACTCCTCGTTCCCACGCCTCTCGGCCCCGCCCCACTCGCCACATACTCCCATCGCCCCTCGCAGGCCGGGGGGTACCCTCGAGACTGCGCTCTACTCCCCCCCCTTCCCTCCGGGGGGAACGCTCACGGGGACCTGCGGGAACCTGGGGGTAGGACAGACGAGGCGAGAGAAAAGGAGATGGAAGGAGGAGCGACAGGGACGAGAGAGGGGAGAAAGAAAAAAAAAAATCCGGTTCCCAGACGCACTGCTGCTTGGCCCTTCACCGGCTGGGTGATCTCCTCCGCGGTGCCCGGCGGTGACACTGGACGGCCCTCGGCGGATGGCACGACACTCCTCCGCCGCACAGTGGACGGCGACGGCGACTCCGATTTTGGGCAGCGGCAGGAGTCCCCCGTTCCCTGCCCCTCCGGATCCCTCACGGACGGCAGCCGCCCCTCCATATCGTGGGCGGTCGGCAGCGAGCTCGCCCGTCCCCGGCAACTCGCTCCAGCCCACCGCCTCGAGCGTCCATGACGGCACATACCTCGCCTGCTCGAGGGCACCGCGGATTCACCACAGCGGCGAGGGATCTTCAGCAGCGCGTCCCTCCTTCTCCCGGGTTTCGGCCCCACTGTAACGATAAAAACTTCCTATTCATCGGGAAGAAGGAGGCGGGAACCGGCGCACAATCAAAACATAATTTTAATAATCAAAAATAAATACAAAACGGCGCGTCAGCCCCTCACGGCGACTGACGCGCACAAATAAAAAGCAAACATAAAATAATGTCCAAGGCCTGGTCCTCTCTCGTCCTAAACTATAGTCGCTCCAGTTTTATATCCTTCCATCTCCTACGTGGGACTCGATACTGGTGGTGGGGCGCAGGTGTAGCTCATCTCCAATCACTACACCTGGCCTCACTCCTCGTTCCCACGCCTCTCGGCCCCGCCCCACTCGCCACAATTACATAAAACAATTAATGCAATGTCATATGCACTTGTTTCTTGTTATCTAAAATGTGCTTATTGCCTTCACAAACTACTTTTTTTAACTAGTCCTACTGTTGTTTAATTAGATGTAATTGTTACTTGATGATTGTTGATTGGTATTTATAACATACTTCAAAATTATTGATTAAACTCTCACAAAAACCTATAAGTTATGAAAAACAATGTGATATTATAGTGTATTTTAAGGAATATGTTCCTCTATGTATATTTCTCTTTTCAAATCGATAGATTGTGCATGAGAAGCCAATTAAATAGATCAAAATTAAGTAAATGGTAACCAGACTGAATTTGAATTATATATATTATAAAAAATAAACTGTTGTGTAATAAGTACAAGATTACATTTCTGAAATAATATTCAGGAATGTGCATGATAAAAATAATGTACAGCTTTTAAGATTGTAGTATCTCATAACCTTTATGTCAACATGTAGCCCATTATTTAATCAGCAGAAAGCTAGATGATGATTTTATTATTGGTGTTGGGCGACTATTACACAAATATCCTAGTGGTGGCCATTTGCCAAGTCACTCCCTTCATAACGACAGTACACCAATTTCTGCAGTAAACAAACGGTGAGTGGCGCTGTGCATCAAAGAATATCCATACTTTAGCAGTTCACCACAACTCGGTTTATATTCTTATGCTGTTTGCCTTATAGTGGCATTTACTATATTAAATAATAATAATAAAAAACCCTTCGACTTAACATGTCTGAAACAAATAATGAAATGCATAAATAAAAGAAAACATGGGAGAAATTGGTCTGTAATTTATCAGCGATATTCCGCAGGGTTTTGCCCTGAGACTAGTAGAGTTTTCGCCCCCCATCCTCTCTCGCAACTGACACTCCTCCGTGCAGTCGCAGAGAATCAACAGCTTCTTTCACAGTGAGGATGAGGATGATGCCACACATGTAGAAGAGGATGATAGACCGCGCTCACGAAAGAGACCGTCCATGGATTCAGTGTGGTGCGAACAGTTGTGAATGAAAGACGTGAAGACAACTATAGCAAGAGGAGCTGTGCATTTTTTCCCCCAGCCTGAAATTTCTTAAGGCGTGAATTCGTTCCTCCAGTCCATTAATGAAGAGATTTAACGATACTTTCTGTCCCGGTGACATATAGACAAAAAAAAAAAACTATTCATGTTGCAACCTCAAGCTTTATGACAATGGATTATTCGCTGTTATTATACAGCCTTTGGGTACCCGTTATTCTCGCTGTTGAGGGTAAGTAAAAGCTCTTTGTTACCGGGATACTCGGTCTCCAAGCTGCAGTTATATGGTCATCAGTTGGCTATTTCTTTTATGAATTCCGTAGAATGTGTAATAACAAACAAACAAAATAAAAAATCTGTACTTCACTAAAGCTTGTGATTTGCAGACAGCGCGGACTTTTCTGGCTCGAAAACTTCGCGTTTGTCGAAAACTTACATAGTCTTGGTGCGATTTTGCCTTTTATTCGTCGGGCAGTGATGCAGATGATATGCAAACGGCTGCATGTACAATATTTTATGGCGTTTAAAAGTAAATGAAAATATGGAATAGATTAGGTCCGTTTAGGTGTAGCCTTCACTGGATGACTGTCTGGTTTTCATATCATTACCAGGGCTTAATGTGTCTGTTTCTGAATCATTATTGCATTTATTTGCCGTTATACTGACTAATTCTAGTTTCCAAAGGTCTGTTTTTGAGAAATGTCGTATTCCGTGTGGAATCCTGCGCGTGGAAGCTTTACACACACCGAAGACGTGTTAGTGTTATGGCATGTCCATGTATTGATACAGACGATGCTGTTTCCTTTGCCACATGCTCCGTGCCTTTGTTATTAGGCTATAACAAACTGTAAAACAGTTGGATAAACCAAATCTAACAGTAATTGTTGTGTCGAATGAATATGTTGTTATACATCGAAGCATCTCTTTATTTTTCTTGGAAGTGTATATCTTGTGAGGTTATAATGACAGCAGGGTTCTGCTTTGATCATTGCTGTATGAAAAATCACATGTAGATTTTCAGATGAGCTTTGTGCTGCTTGTGACACATGGTTTAGGACTGCTGAAAGCCCCCTGTTGCTCTGGTGTGACACATTTCACCCTAAAGGCTCTTAAGTCACCCAGAGGCATCACTTCAGTGTAATTGTCACACATGTTAATTGGCTTGTATGATCACAGTTGTTCAAAGGACTACACTTGGTGAGTCGCTTCTAACTAACAATGCATTTTGAAATTAAATCCAAGTCAGTTTTTGAAAACAGTGGTGAGGTGAAACGTGCCAATATTGAGCCTAGGTGTGGTTTCGAAAAAAAAACTATTGATATCTTTGAGGTCTGTTGATTTCAAACTACATTCTTGTCGAGAACCCTAATGAATAGGTTCGTGTCCCCATCATATTTTCTAACCCTCACAAATGTAATTTACAAATGAAAATATATATTTGTGCATCTGTAAAATCTGTTGTTTGCATTTTTAACAAAAAAATGCATACTATTAGTACATTAGCAATCAGTCTCTCATTCTTCTTCTAATTTAATGATTGATAATTAATAATTTCATATTCAAAATAAATTGCTGCTCAGCAAAAAACAAGATAGTTCCTTGTTACAAAATTAGCGTCTCAAGGCAGGATTTTGTTTGGTATTTTTAGTACTGATACATGCAGAGCTGACTTCATTATGTACCTCGGTCATGTCCCTTAACTAATAATTATCTATAATCCTTTAACTACAGTGGAGCCAGATGCTCCTTCACCTTGGCCATTATTCGATTCTTCATCAGTTTCAGTGTGAGGATCTTAATCGATAGTGTGTGTGTGTGTGTGTGTGTGTGTGTGTGTGTGTGTGTGTGTGTGTGTGTGTGTAAGAGAGAGAGAGAGAGTAGATGTTTGACTCATAGGCCTATTTCCGAGCAGGTTTCTGAACAGACTACATTAGTTACATTCCAATGGAGGTCAAGTGGGCCGAGCACCTCATGACAAGAGGGAAAGTGTAAAGCTGCATCCAGGGTCCCCTGTGTCAAGTCAGTCCATCTGTCAGAAGCCTTCCAGGAGCTATGGTGTTTAAATATAAAACAAAACCTCACATGATTTGGCCTTGTTAGTGGTTATCATTAATGTGGTTTAAAAATTATTATTTTTTTTATTATTATTACAGTTTTATTACAAGATAATAACACGTTCTTATGTTTCCATACACAGTCATTGAGCTCCATTTTTTTTTAATTATTATTATTATTATTATTATTATTATTATTATTTCTATGCATTCCACTAGATCTCTTTTCCATTGTTTTCCACATGGAAAAGAGAGTTTTACACGGTACGAATAATCAATACAGACTAGTCGAATACCTTGCCTGTGTTGCATCCAAAGCACATCACTACTGTAAACATACACAGTGAGTCCAGTTACAGTCAGATTAATGCGTACACATTCTGGATAAAGCCAAGCTACAATAAATAGGACTAGCCCCTATAGAACTTGCATGTGGAAATCCAAATCACATGAAAATACTCGATTTTCAAAATCGCTGAAATATGATAAATGTGACCACACCTTTAGTCCAATTTTGCAAAAAACTGGATTTGTATGATTTCATTTGGCCCATTCATATTAAGAACGATAACTATGAAGATGACTGTAACACTAGCTATATATTCGCCGATATCAATGCACAATAATGTTCTGTTTATTCTAATGACACACTTCAGTTATGTCTTCTGCCAATTGAAATGCCCAAGCTCTTTAAAGTCGGGTGAATTCTGTTCAGATGTTAATGTTTTATTATTAATCAGAAAACCATGTTTCCAACAATATTGTGTCATTATCCTTGTGGTGTGAACTTCCTATTCTCATAGACTTAGAGTATTAAAGCTTAATGATGTTAGTAATCATTATAGCCATTATCATCGGTGAGAACGTTCCTTACAGCATTTCCAAGACTAATGCTTTAAAATCAATTTTGGCATGTTTAGATGCTTACTGTAATTGATCTAATAAGCACTATACTTTTATTTTACTCCCTATAACTGCCTCGAAAGGTTGTTTGTTTTTCTTTATAGTCTTACATTCTGATAAACTAGTGGAGTAACAAACGATTTCAAAGAATAAGTACATCTGCTGACTGTACAAAATAGAGTTTCAAAGAACATCCTGTACACTCATTTGTGTGAAATAGACAGCGATGAGCTGCTATGTGTAAAAATAAGTGTCATAAACATTGTTTTTCACAATGCAGCCAAATGCACAGATGCAAAGGGCTTTAAGGAAAGACTGAATGTGGTCATTAGGAATTGATCAAAGCGTCAATTTTATGAATATTTCACACGGCGAGATGCCCTTACGGCTATTTCGTCACACAGTTAGCTCTCTCTGTGATTTACGGCGCTGTAAAAGTGAGGTGTACAATCCACATAAACGGCATGTGTATGTTTGCCATATGTGCTTTTGCCGGGGCCTTAATCAGCTAAGTTAATGTTCTGCTCTAAATATTCCACGGATTTTCTTGCAGATGTGTGCGTGTCACATTAATTTAAAGCGAGCACTCGGCTTCATCGAACGCTGACTTACAAAGTGAATAAAACATTCACATGTGCGGTTAATTTGCGGAAGTTGGCTCAAGCAGTTTCGCTCCACTGATCGGAGTGTATTTAGAGAACAGCGAGCGCCTGGGATGCAGAACGTCACTGCGCTGCGAGCATCCCTGCGGTACACAACAGGATCTGTTCTCAGATCAGCCACAGGCCAGAGCTGGAGTGGGTAGATAAATGCGGATCACATTATTAGTGTGCGGAGTGAAAACAGTGATTAGGCCTTCCGCAGACTATGCGGGGAATTCAAATGAGTGAAGTGATTTGATATGTACCCGTTAAAATGACAGTTTTTAGCGTGCTGATGCTCTGTTGTGTTAAGAATGGAGGCTGATGTTGTCGGAGCCTCATTGATTGCCTGTTTTGCAGAGACTCTTATGGACAGCAGGTGGGCTACTACAGAGCTGGCGTGGACCACCTATCCAGAAAGCGGGGTGAGTTACAGCGTTTTCCTGTTTGTAATTGTCCAAAAGGGCAGCTATTAATCTACATGTGCATTGACGAGACAAATGAAAGGGGGCCATTAACAAGAACAATCGTTCACAACCTCTCTGTTTGCAAGCGGCAGTTTATTTTACACATGTGACTGGTGAAGAAATTAACCACAGTGAGTCTGACCTTAAGCCTGGTACCCCCCCCCCGACCCAAAACCACTCGCTCCCGTAGTATGATTCGTCTTTGGAATGTGCATGCGAAGTCAGTCAATGGAAATGATGGGTTGCCATGGAAACAATCTTAAGCAGCTCAGCCCTTTCCGCAGGCTGGCGCTCAATGTCTGGCATCTCAAAAGCCATGCATCATCATAAGTAATGTGTTCCTTCACACCTGGAGATAAACACATGCTACCCCTCGCTGCGGTGCCTCTTAATTGTGTTGTGAGAAGTTCAGGCAACCCGAATGTCACCTTTGAGAAAGCATTTCTATTTACCCTAACCACCGACATGAATTTAATTGAGCATTTGAGTCGTTCATTATTCCTACTTCCATGGTATCTTACAGGTAACATCTCAATAATGATCCATAGATCTGGATCATTTTAGGATCTTTAGGTTTTATGTGACACTGTGTCCTAACCAATAATTTGTCAGTCCATAGTAAACAAGAAAATGTGGCATGATTTCAAAGCCATTCTGAAAATATGTTATATTTAATAAACAGGCCAATGACAAAGAATGTCTTTTATTCCCTTTTCCATGGCATGTGCCAATTAAAAAGTCATATTTTCATTCGTATTTTCATTTGAAAAGGCCTAATATTATGAATGCAAATATCATGAATTATTGATTCATTCATACATTTTTTGGAGTCACACCGCTTGGCATTTTACAAGGCAGAACCTTGCCCCTTAAAAAGCTCCAGTGATCTGATATTTGAGGAGACATACTGACACTGACACACATTCATGAGGGTCCTCTATATGATATAATTTCTTGTTTTAAGGTTGTTGTTTTTGATGTTGGTTGCATCACATGATTAATTTTTTTTATTTTATTTTTTATTAAAAAGCAGTGAAGCAGTACTTTTTCTTAAGGAATTATAATATAAGATTATGTAAAACAACTTAAAAAGGTTCTCTTTTCAATAATGCATTTATTTATTTAATTGTTATGTCACTGACCAATACAGTTATGCGGAGAAAGATCAAAGGATCAAGGACCAGTGTGTTACATTCAATAGAAACTATATATAAAGAAAGAATTCACTACATAGAGAGGAAGGTCATAATTTATAACATCACTGCGTTCCATGTTTTGCTAGTTTCATTGGAAGTAAGCAACACAATAAGACCTTAAATGATGAATTACATGTAGTCTTTACACAATTCCTAAGGTCTTATCTACTGTCATTTTTCAATTGGACATTTAATTTTAAGAAAGTTCATTGTGCATTCAGTGACAATATTTTATGTCCTTCTCAGTGGGAAGAAGTGAGTGGATATGACGACCTCTTGAGCCCCATTAGGACATACCAGGTCTGTAACGTACTGGAGCCCAATCAGAACAACTGGCTCCGGACAGACTTCATCCCACGCAGAGGAGTTCTTCGAGTTTACGTGGAGCTCAAGTTCTCTGTGCGGGACTGTGGCAGTATTCCCAATATTCCCGGCTCCTGTAAGGAGACCTTTAATCTGTTCTACTATGAATCGGATGGCGATGTGGCTACAGCAAGCAGCCCGCCATGGAAGGAGAACCCCTACGTAAAGGTCAGCCAGATTGATGGTTTCTTTTAATTGAAGACTTTGCATGATAATTCATTTTACAATCTTTTAGTGAATGATGGTGTCTTAACTATTTACTTGGGAATGTAACACATATTTAAAGAAATTGTCATCATTTAGTGATGTCATTCTAAACCTGAATGCCTTTTTATTTCTGTGAAACACAAAATATATTAGGTCAGTGTATTATTGTCCATTTAATGAATTTCAGTTGGGTCCAATAATTTTTTTTACGATGCAATGTTTTCATGGGTGAACTCCAGTAATTTTAATAGGAAATAACACAAATAGATATTTTGCAAGAGTACAAAATATTTTGCACAGATTTCACAATAGGTTCAAGTTGGTCACATGAGTCCCTTCCACACTGCACGTTCGACCCGGAAAATTGCCGGAACATTGCCGGGTCGCCTTCTGTGTGAACTCAAACATGTCCCGGGATTGATTCTGGGATTTATCCTGGGTTGGGGACCTAGTAACATGGTTCAGTCCCGGAATGAGCTCTGTGTGAACAAAAGCCAGAACTAACGCCATAAAGGGTGTGTCGTAGTGATGACGCACATTATCGTGTGACTCTTTTACCAGGTGTTCTGAAGGCAGATCAGCGTTCGCGACGAAAATATATTTGCAAACTGTTTCTCTTGCACCTGATAATAAAGTGAAGTGGAGCGCGTGTCTGAAACGAATCCTGTTCAGTCATTCTGCAACTGAATAAATTTACTTCTTTTCATGAGAAAAAGTGCCACCGGCGGTTGTTAGTCTATGACTACCGAGATGGTAAAAATCAGCCACCGTCACAGCCCTAATCAGGTCAACACAGAGAAGTACAGAAATTCTACATTGAAAAAAAAATCTGTGCTGGTATGGGATTGGATCGGTATCGGCAGATACTCTGAATTTTCAATATCGGATCAAAATGGTATCGTTGCATCCCTACATTTTTAAGGGGGGGTGAAATGCTCGTTTTCACTCAATATCCTGTTAATCTTGAGTACATATAGAGTAGTACTGCATCCTTCATAAATCCAAAAAGTCTTTAGTTTTATTATATTCATAAGAGAAAGATAGTCTGTACCGATTTTTGCCGGAAAAACACGACCGGCTGGAGGCGTGACGTGTGGGTGGAGGCTAAAGAATCACGAGCGCGAATAGGCTTTTGCGTTGAGAGCATGTGGAAGCTGTGACATTACCTTGAGGGAAAACCCATCATCCAAAACAAACCATGGCTTACAGTCAGATTCAGCCGTTTATTTATGATCCAGAATCAGATCCAGAGGCTGAAACTGAACGAAAGCAGCAGCAGCAACGACTCGCTCCGAGCGGGGCTCGAACCCGGGTCTCTGGCATGGGAGGGGACGCACTAACAAGGAGGCAGAGATATTTGAAGCAGTTTTACTCACTGCCTGCGGTTCCAACACACGATCGTGACCCTTTTTCCTTGGGATTGCATCATCCTTAAGAAATAAACGATACGCAAATCCGTCGTCAAACTGGGTCTTGTGAACAAGCATCTTCGAAATGCAGGGAACAAACAAAAACACTTGCACAACTCTGTTGATGCTCTGTAAAAATAAACTCCATCCACTGGTCCCTTAATGCTGTTTTTTTTGGTAATCTGTGCAGGGTTGTCTTGCCCTGGCAACCAAAAACACACTTCTTTTGTGACTTTTCGCGACGCTCTCCCTCTGATCAGTGAATCGCTCTGATCAGTGAAATGTCTGTGTTGCTCAGCCTCGCTATACGGGAGCGCGCGCTCTTCCGGCAGAAGTGCGTCAGGACCCATATAAGGAAATTCCGCTCCATCTAACGTCACACAGAGCCATACCCGAAAAAAACTTTCCGAAACTTGTGACAAACCGGAAGGAGTATTATGGGAACAAAAATACTCCTTCAAATGTACAACTTAATTTTTGAAACTTTGTCCATGTTTAGCATGGGAATCCAACTCTTTAACAGTGTAAAAAACTCAGTATGCATGAAATAGCATTTCACCCCCCCTTTAACAAATGTTTGCTAATGTGACCGTTAGAATGACTTGGGCGAGTAAATGATGACATAATCACAGAAATAAAGGTTTATACTCCACAAAAAGATTATCCTAACAACAACAATATCCAAATGAATGTCCTTACCATCTTTACTGTCTTTTGTCCCAGGTGGACACCATAGCCCCCGACGAGAGCTTCTCATTGCTGGAGTCAGGAATCGTCAACACCAAAGTACGGAGTTTCGGCCCTCTTTCCAAAGCTGGTTTTTACTTGGCCTTCCAGGACCTGGGCGCCTGCATGTCCCTCATCTCGGCCAGGGTCTTCTTTAAAAAGTGCTCCACCACCATTGCTAACTTCGCTGTCTTCCCCGAGACAGCCACTGGTGCCGAGGCCACCTCTCTGGTCATCGCCGCCGGAGCCTGTGTGCCAAATGCCATAGAGGAATCTGTCCCTCTAAAGCTGTACTGTAACGGAGATGGAGAATGGATGGTTCCCGTGGGAGCATGCACCTGCATGGCGGGCTTTGAGCCGGCCAAGAAAGATACTCAGTGCCAGGGTAAGTGTTTGGCTTTTTATATCAGAGCAAAGCGGATTCTGAGTGTCTGCTGGCAGATGCTACAATACAGATGATAAAATCTGTCTGAAGCAATGCAAAGGTTATATGCAGGTCAGAGCGGTTTATATCCTTTTTTTATGCAGTCACTGGTAATGCTAATTTTTGCACACACATACACATTTTTCACACTGAATAGCATAACTAATTTTTTTCTTGACATTCAAAGACATTTTTTTATTATGTAACCTAATTTCACATTTAGTGGTTTGCTGTTTTTTTATGTTAAAACTGCAATTACATTAAATGAATAGTTCACCCAAAAAAGAAAATTAGTTTTCTGTCTTCCATTTAATAAAAGTAAATAAGAATCATATTGACTGCTTTATTAAACTTCCATGGTGCTTTTTTTGTTCTCTTTTATTAACCTGTTAGCGTTCCACTGTGTTTTAGATGTTTTAGGCGAATTTTACAGGAATGCTAAGAAGTTAAATGAATAGTCAACAAATTCTGCAGCATTTCTCTATTCGTATTCCTCAGAAGAAAGAAAGTAGTGTTATAAGACTATTATATAATTGGATTTCTCTTTGAATTCTGGGGTTAAAGGCCAAAACTGTTACTGTATTTTTCGGACTTTAAGTCGCACCTGAGTATAAGTCGCATCAGTCCAAAAATACTTAATGACGAGGAAAAAAACATATATAAGTCGCACTTGACTATAAGTTGCATTTATTTAAAACCAGGAACCAAGAGAAAACATTACCGTCTACAGCCGCGAGAGGGCGCTCTATGCTGCTTAGTGTAGACTACAAGAGCACTGAGCAGCATCTCTGGCAGCATAAGGGGCCGTTCACATATCGCGTCTTTTGCACGCTCAAATTCGTTATTTCCAATGTAGGTGCGCAGTATGCTTCTCATAATGGAAGCGACGCGTTCGCGACGCACACGGGACGCACACGTTTTTTCCATGCGCTTCCGCACTGCATCGAGTAAAAACTTTTCAGAGAGCTGCAAGCGCACCGCGGGTCATGTGACAAGAACTAACCAATCAGCTTTATCCTTTCCCGTAACAACGTTGAAAGCTCAGCTAAGATGAAGAAACAGCTGATCATAGTTGTATATGGATTGCCATTTTGAAATAAATTTAGTGGCAGAGCTACTGCAAGTGATTTTTAGTGTTGAAAATTCATTTATCCTTTACTGAAATTTCCGCGTCTTCATGGAGAGAGCACGTCATGGTTGCTTAGCAAAGGCAGACGCCTCAGGGGCGCAACCGCCTGAGCCCGTTTTCCACGCATTTTTAGGCACGATATGTGAACGGCCCCTAAGAGCGCCCTCTCACGGCTGTAGATGGTAATGTTTTCTATTTCTTCATTTCTCTTGGCTCATTTCTCTCGGTTCATGTCAAATTAATTTTGATAAATAAGTCGCACCTGAATATAAGTCGCAGGACCAGCCAAACTATGAAAGAAAGTGCGACTTATAGTCCGGAAAATACGGTAATAGGATTTTTTGGTGAAAATGAAAAGGCCAGAATTTAGGAGCTCAGCTAAGGCTAGTATTGCCAGCCATTCCAGAATCTTGAGTTTCAAACAATAAGAACAATGCGAGGACTCGCCTGTACTGATCCACAGTCTCCCAGCAGACCTTGTCTGGGCTCAGCACAGAAGAGAGAGAGTCTTAGTAATGGGTGGAGGACTGCAGTGGTGTCAGAGAACAGAGCTGCCAACAGCGGCAGAACACACTGACACGTCCCAGAGACGGATACATCTGCTGACGGCAAGACTAATTCTCGAACGTGATTCTGAGAGAGTAATGAGGAAAATTAAAAGATAGACTACAGTAAGAGTGGCGGAGGAGAGAGTGGGAGTGCAAATGAATGATGAGGTGGGCTCATAGTAATAAAATGTGAATTGTGCGGGCCTCCTGAACTGTTCTCTGGGAAGGAACTGGTGGACAGAGGGGAACTTCCTTTGAGATTGCCAGTATGTGGCGGCTCATTTGTTTCCATCTAGTTGTTCAAGGTTAAGAGCTTGCCTTAAAGGACTGATAAACGACTCTCCCAGGCTGTGCTATACAGCCGTGAGATGCACCATGTCCAATGGAGAGTGCACCTAATTTCTTTTATCACCTTCCAGCTTTAATCCACAGACCCACTGACACACACACACACAGAGAGAAGGCAAACAGCCAAGCCCAGTTAACATTTATATGGGCATATTCTCACTCTCTCCCTGTCTCTCAAAGCTCTTCCCATCTCATGCTCGTGCTCGGTCTGAATGCGTAACGTCATGCATGTTAAGGCTGAGAGCAGGGGCCACTCGCTCAGATTTTCCACTGTCTTATTACACTAGCCGTGAAGCGATATGTGTCATGGGAGGAATACTGAAGATGATTTTTTTTTGTATTTGCTATAATTCACCTGCAGTGTCACATGCAGGACACATCTCTCGGCATGGTCCCCATTAACTGCAGTGTTTCGTGAGGAGACACGGGGGTTGTGGATTGTTTACGGGAAAAACAGAAAGCAGTCGATTCCTCAGCCAGACTGTTACATCAGCCGTTTTCTTCCAAAAGAAACGGACTGACTTTAGTGCAGTTGGCTCAGGAGGTGCAGTTAGCAAACCGACTTCATCGGAGTTTGGGTTATTCATTCTTGCTATAAATGTTTTGAATCTTATTCTGAAGTGTGCTTGTGTGTTGTACTTTTTATAGTTTTAGTAGCTATATACAGAAAAACTACAATGCTTCAAGTAGGCTATTTTACGGAGCTGTCAACACTGGAAACTCTGACAGTTGACAAACACCCTATTCATATATAAAACTAGGCTATATTTTAATACATTTTACGTTTTATTTGTGTTTTTCCTGTTTTATTTGGTGCATCCGTTACATCTGAAAATGATCTTCACTATAGTCTAGATAATTTAGATCAATCAATATTCAGAAACAGGTGCCAAAAGAAACAGCCCCCCGAAATATTTTTACATGCCCCCTAACTTTATGTGCTCTAGCGCTGATGCCGAGTGATGGAAATATATATTATTTGCAGCTGCTTCATGATCCATATATTTCAAGTGCCAACACAATACTGAAAAAATAGCAACCTTAAAGGAATATTCCAGGTTCAACGCAAGTTAAAGGAACACAGCACTAATTTTGAAAAATAGGCTCATTTTCCAACTCCCCTAATTTATCTTAATTGATTTCTACAGTTTTTGAATCCATTCAGCCGATCTCCGGGTCTGGCGGTAGAACTTTTAGCTTAGCTTAGCATAGATCATTGAATCTTATTAGACAGTTAGCATCTCGCTCAAAAATGACCAAAGAGTTTCAAAATTTTTCCTATTTAAAACGTGACTCTGTAGTTACACCGTGTACTAAGGCTGATGGAAAATGAAAGTTGCGATTTTCTATGCCGATATGTCTAGGAACTATACTGTCATTCCGGCGTAATAATCAAGGAAGTTTGCTGCAGTACCATGGGTGCAGCAGCTGCAGTGATGTTACCCAGCACCTGAAAATAATAATATCATTGTGCCTGCTGCACCCATGGTACAGCAGCAAAGTTCCTTGATTATTATGCCGCAACTTAAAACTTAACTTAAAATTGCAACTTTTAATTTTTCAGCTCTCTTAGTACTTTACATTAGATACATCACCATACATTACTTAAAATGAAAAGCAAAAAGTTACAGTGCGACACATGGAAGTAAAACAAGACAAAGACAAATCATTTACAAGACAAATCCAAATTCAGCTGTAAACAGCTCTAAAAAGACAATAGTGTCATTATTTAGCTCCAATCTGTTCAGTGTTGATTTAAGCAGAAATGTGAAGCTTATAATATAAAAACACATTAATTCTGTTAAAAGTATTATTATGAGATATAAAGTTGTTCTTGTTATTTTTAGGATTTTATTAGCCGTTATATTGTCATGGCAATGAAATGTCAGTAAGGCACTTGCAGTGGAAGTGAACAGGGCCATGGTTGATTTAGGGTTTTGGATTTAGGATAGGATTTTATTTTATTTTAGTTTACCTTATACAGTTCTTAATAAAGCATATGATTTGTTTACGTAGCCAAACGTATTTAGGTTGATTCAGTGATGTTAAGTATTAATTTAGCCAAAAAATATATACATTTAATTTAATATTTTTTATAATTATAAATCTATTTTGATATTGATTTAGAAGCAGGTTTTTAGGTTGACATTTTTTTGTGTACTCATATTTTTTTTCAAACATGTTGAAAAAAATATCATTAATTTAACTGTGTATGGTTTATTTTTGAAAATGAAATACTGTAACACCTTTTTCTTTGTCACCTTTAGCGTGCACCACAGGGACCTTCAAATCCAAACAGGGTGAGAGTTCTTGTATGCCGTGCCCTTCCAACAGCCGGGCCAGGTCTAGGGCATCTAGTATTTGCCCTTGTCAAAGTGGCTACTACCGCGCTGACAGCGACCCCCCTGACGCGGCCTGCACTAGTAAGTGATGATCATCAGTAGCACTTGTCAAATTAGCATAGCTCCCACATTGTGCTAATTATATGTTGAAACGGTCTGTTCTGTGCATTTGGCCTGTTTGATGTGGTGAGTAATGACACAGAAAAGCGTGTTGATAAAAAGGTCATGATCGCCAATGTAAGTCTGTCGGTTTGCAGCACCTAGCGCATAAAGCGTGTGATTATAAACGGTTAGCTTCAGCGCTGTTGAATCTTGACACATGGATTTAATTGGAAATATCCCATAAATTCACACATTGATGCAATGTGTTGCAAAATCCCCTGGTTGGAGAGCTTTTTTTTCCCCGTCTTTTGAAACATTATCAGGAAGCCAGAATGTTGTTTGTAGTTTATGAATTTAAAAAACAGAATTGTGCTGGAGGTACTGTATGCACATCCAAAAAAAAGGAAAAAATATGTATTCTTTTTCAGCAATTGTAACCAAAGCTTCCAGCTCCTTAGGCAGTTGTGCTTTTGAAAATCCAGCATCTGGATTTAATTAGTTTACATCATGATTCACTGAGCAAGATTTGTTGGTTAGAGATTTGCCCCTGACAAGTTAACTATGGAGTGCATTGTAAATTAGACATTTTTGAAACAAATATGCAAGAATAATTAGATAATTTAGCCAATGACAGCCTGACTTTAAGGCTCCAGATTTTTTAATTAGTCTTTAATTACTGTGTAATGATCTACAAAATGGTATTTTTTATTCCTGACTAAACATATACCGTAGTATATGTGCAGAACATGTTAAATTATACATGTTTCAAGAGTATAGCTCTTACTGTTGTCTTCCTAGCTGTTCCCTCGGCTCCATTAAATGTGATCTCCAGCGTGAACGAGACTTCAGTGTCACTAGAGTGGTCCGAGCCGCGGGATTTGGGCGGGAGAGGTGACGTGGTGTATAATGTGGTGTGTAAGAAGTGCCTGCACGATGGCGGGTCCTGTGCGCGGTGTGATGATAACGTGGAGGTGTCACCGCGGCGCCTGGGTCTGGCCGAGATGCAGGCGGCCGTGAGGAATCTACAAGCACACACCCATTACAGCTTTGAGATCCAGGCTGTCAACGGGGTGTCCCCCAAGAGCCCATCCACCCCGCAATACGCCACTGTCAATATCACCACCAATCAAGCAGGTGAGAAATTCATTTTCAATTGTCTAATAAACCAGAAAACCACAGGAGACTGTTCAAACCGCACCAAACAGATAAAATCACAGTAAAACACAGCCTCCAGTGGCTTACTGTTAAAAAAATTAGAAACCTTTTAAAAATCTCTTTGAAATCATGTTGGGTTCATGTGGTTTTGAAAAAACTTTTTTAAATTTAAAAAAATGTAAAATGATGTAAAATATAATGTGCTAAAAAAAAAAATATATATATATATATATATATATATATATATATATATATATATATATATATATATATATATATATTTATTTATATAAAAAGCATGAATTATTTATCTACAAATCAAGTTTTTGGGGAGTCACCCTACATGTGAATTAAGCTTGCCTTCCCACAAAAATTTAATGCCATAAAGATATATAATATAATATAATATAATATAATATAATATAATATAATATAATATAATATAATATAATATAATATTATATTATATAATATTATATTATATAATATAATATTAATTCATTATTTTTCTGTGTATCAGAACATGGCTATTTTGGGGTGGCCAAAATATTTTAAATAAATAAATTATAGGTCAAGTGAGACTACTTTTATATTTTGATATTTTAAAAACAATTAAATAAAATCTAAATATCATTCATCAGAGTTGTTCAGTTTGTTGTATGTTTGAATGTTATGTTGTAATCTTTAAATAAATTAACCTTTATATTATTAATATTTATTTTTAATTATTCATTTTCTGTGGATATATGTGTGTATTCATAATTCTGGATTTTTCCATGGTTATCGAAGAATATCAGAAAATCAGCCACAATAGTTTATTACACACAGAAATCAGAATACGCTATTCTTATATTGCATGATTTTATTCATTTACCTAAACCAAAGACTGATTTACCAAATTTTCTCTTCAGTTTTAAATTCAGATTTTGGTTTTATTTTAGAATTTTATTTCCCAGCTGTCCGTGCTGTCACAGCAGACTAGTCCCGGCCCTGCAGTAAAGAGTCACCGCCTTAAATAATCTGATGATTTTCTAATAAAGTTATTCTGCTTTTTCTCCCTCCATCTCTTATCACCTCCAGCTCCATCGGCAATCCCCACCGTCCACTTAATACGGGCCACGGCTGGCACTCTCAGCCTCTCCTGGCTGCCCCCAGAGCGGCCCAATGGCGTGATCCTGGATTATGAGATCAAGTACCAGGAGAGGGTGAGGAACTGCTGTGCATCTAAATCACCCCTGACTCAAGAACTCTTGAACCCGAGCCAGATGACTTTACACAAGGCACCCAGCATGGGTTCAACTGGCTTGAGTTCAAAGTAACCCTGGCTTGTCTTAAAGTGGAGTACAATAGAACAACAGATGGCCACTGGTCCAAACCCACTGGCTAAATCTAAAAAGAGTGGAGCTTAATTCTTCTATAGGATTTACTTGCGGCTGCATGTTTGGATGACAGTTTTAGCCAGGGATTGTCTTTTTAAATACTTTCAAACCACTAATTGCAGTGAAAACTATTAACTAAACATTCACTCTAAGCATTCAATGGCTCAAGAGTCTAGTGTCGGTCCTTCAGTGTGTATGTTTCTGTTTCTCAGGGAGAGTCGTTCTCACACACCGTCACTGCACAGCACACTTCTGCCAAAGTGGAGGGTTTAAAGGCTGGCACGGTGTATGTTGTGCAAGTGCGTGCTCGTACCGTAGCCGGTTACGGACACTATAGCGGCCCAGTGGACTTCAGTACCAGTCTTTATGGTAAGAACACGGACATTTTCTTTCTTATGCATCTGTTACAAAGATACTGAGTGGCCAAGAGCATTTTTATATGCCAAACCATGCATACCCACCCATAGGAAAAGATAATCACAAATGAGATCTCTGCTGAATTGTTTATCCTAGACAGTGCTAAGGTTAAATCTCCCGCTTCTTAGATATTTCTCCTGAGAAAATCCTCCAGAAATGTTGCATGTGTCCAAATCAGTGATTTCAGGATGAATTGAAACATTCTGGATTAGATACTTTCAATCCTATATGATCCTATGCCATCCGTTTTCATTTTTAAGCTCTTGTCGTATCCACAGCATTGTCTATTTTTATTGTTCCTTATGGATTTGAAAATAAACATCTTATTAAGTGTAGTTTTGCGTACTTCAGCATTATTGGTATTCTAAATGCATTTGAATTCATCTGACAGATGACCCAGAGCGGTCAGTACAGGACCTGTTGCCACTCATCGTGGGCTCTGCCTCAGCAGGATTTGTGGTCATCCTTGCTATGGTGGTCATCGCTGTTGTCTGCCTTAGGTAAGTATTATCAATCACATGCACAATTCTGTCATCATTTGCCCACCCTCATGTTGTTGAAATCTGTATAAATGACTTTCTTTTGTGGATCAATAAACAAGATGGTTTGGATTGGAATAGTTTTATTGTTGTTGTTGTATTAAACATTGATTGTCATTGTTTGGGAAATAACATTATTCAAAATATCTTAAAGTCAACATGAATCAATTTTACTTTCCAAATGTGGCTTATTTCTGAAACAGAGTAATTTATCATGTAAGGAAAGTGAAGCAAAAATTCGATAAATGATTGTAACCTATTTTGCAACCTTTGTATTTTTTTTTTTTTTTTTTTTTTGGAGTTACTCTAATGAATTGTGTATAAATTAGGTGCAGTTATATATATATATTTTTTTTATGACATTTATAATTCACTTCAGTCAGTGTTATTTTTGCTGCCAAATAATTTTCTTCAAAACATTTTTTCACTGATGAAAACAAGATAATAACAAAATAAATACTAGTTTTGAATGACAAAAACTATGAGGAAAATGTTAGGGAGGGACAATTTGGAAAGAGATCCGGTCAGAACTAATCTCCTGCGTGGTTAGGGGCTTAGATGTGAACATTTGAACAACTTGCTGCATGTCTCACAAAAAGTAAAAAATTAAAATAAAATAAAAAGTCAATACCTGAAAGAAAAAAAAATACATGGAAAATACAGTGGATACATTTGGATACATTTGAAAAACATAATGACACATAAGATAACTTAATTCAGTCTTTTTTTTTTTTTTGTGAAGTGTAGTGTACACAACTGAAGCACGCACACAGAAAAGTGCCTTTCACAATTATAATAAATTGTCAGATTTGATGAACATTCATGTAAACACACTCGTTGTACTCGGTGACCGTAAACAGTTGGGAGAAAATGTTGGATGTGTATCAATATAATACACCCGTGCGTTCGGTTTTAAAGGGACAGCAGCCTAATTTAGTTGCTGTTTGTATTTGTCATTAATGTTAATCAAGCAACAAAAGAAAGAGAGAGAAAATCACTCACTGCTCTTGACTGAATGACTTTAGTAACCCTAATAAGGATTCATGTAAATTTATTTTGCATATTGCATGATAAATGCTTAATACTTAAACTAAATAATGAGTTTGGAAATTTTAGAGAAATGCTTAATAAGTGCATTATGCTGTGTTCAGACCAAACGCGAATAGAGCGTCTGGCGCAAATTATTTTAATGTTAAGTCAATGTAAAGACACATTTAGGTGCGTCTGGAGGTTTCGCGGCGCGAATGAGGCATTTAGCGTGGTGCGGTAGACACAAATTCGATTTGAATTGAATTTAAATTAATTGAGCGTCTGGCGCAATACGTGCGAATGGTGCTTTTGTGCATTTATGTGTTTGACGCAAATTCGCGTATGCCGCCCGAATTGAAAAATGTTAACTTTGGCGTCAATTCGCGCCACGTTAACCAATCAGGAGCCTGCTCAGGAGTTACTCATTCAACATGGAGGACCGACTGATGTTGTCAGTGAGCAGTCAACTGGAACTTTATGACACAAGTATCGAACACATTCATTTTTCAGGAATAAAAAGGACCTCGCTTGGAAGAGTGTGTTGTAAATACACATTTAACTTTTGAGACACATACACGTTTATCGACCCGCTGTATAGCATACAGCTACTTTTCGCTAACAAGATAATGTGTTTATTAACTAAATGTACGGTAGATTTAGTCAACTAACATCTTATGATATTCAGTCAACTAAAACTATTCAGATGATTAAAATATGATTAAAACTGAATGGCATTTTAGTTAAAAGACTATGACTAAGACTAAATAAAAATGAGCTGTCAAAATTAACACTGCTATTCTTTGTGTTATATTCCTTTGCAGTTAAATTACAGAAAACTAGTTAAAGCTAATACGTAAGTGTTTCTTATAAAGGAGCTAAGGGAGTGATTACAAATTTGACATTGCTCTATTCTGACCAATCTAATCACTCTCCCAGTATCTCTCTCTCTCTCTCTCTTTTGTAAAGCCATAGAAATGCTATAGAGTGAATTAGTGCCTGGCTACTTTTTCAGCAGTTCTGGTTCCAGAAGTTAGGGGGTTTTTTCCTCTCAAAAAATGTTTCCCACAGGGATTTTTAAAAACTCTTTTTTTGAAGCACTGTAAGCCATGAATCAAGGTTTTTACATCCAGAACCTGCCCATGCTCTATTGTGTTTTCCCCACAAGATTTCACAACATATTTAAGTTGCTCACCAGACTTACCAACCAAAGGATACTTGATTTGAAAGTGAGCATACATTGCTACAATGTTGACAATAGACAACAGACCTTTTTTTGCCTGCAAAATTTCCTAATGTAACCAAGGGCTTTATACCTGGAACTTATAGTAAGAAAGTAAACAGGATCCATTTAGAATTGATGTTGATTTAGCAAAGAGCAATTTGTACTGTTTATCATTTGAATGCGCTGTGTCCAGCAAAATGAGATCAGATAGGGACTGCAAAACAGACTTCAAAGTGCGTCTGACTTCGGATATTTATGAGACTCACAAGATGCTCATTTGAGGCCACTTCGCCCAGCTCTGTGCGCAGACTGGGACATTGCCAATCACTCCAGAGACGGCAGACTGCCACTGTGTCTATTTGACACATTCTTCTTGACTGTGACCGCCTTGTTGTGCCAAAGCGTCTCCTCCTCTCCGCTTCAAGCTCTTTCTTCTCTTTCATTCATGCCTTCTGTGCTAGTATCCTAATGTGTTCTGTGTGTGTGTGTGTGTGTGTGTGTGTGTGTGTGTGTGTGTGTGTGCGTGCACTGAAGCATCATTCTTTTCCTTCTGACATTTAAATTGGAGATGAGATGCTAATTAGCAGCAGGCGTCATTGTTAGCACAGGTTAAAAGACAAAAGAATCCCACAGATGGTGAATTCCAATAGGCCCCTTTGCTCCCTTTCTCTTTCAAACACGCTACTTATGCAGAGTAAGCGAAACAAAGAGATCTTAATGAGAAGGCCTGGAATTTAAAAACACTGTTCACTGTCTTCAGATTCTTGATACAGGCATGAACCGAGCTCAGACTAGCCTGTATGTTCTGGGCCTGGTCATTTGATCCCCGCTTAATATTCAACCTATGATTTGATGTTAAATGACTTGCTGTTTTTGTAGTATAACCTACATTTTGGCTCATCTGAACCATGTAATGGAGCAGTTCTGGTTTGAAGCGATGACAAGACAGTCTTGATGGTTGATCTTTCATGTTGCATGTTGTGGTGACCCAGCCTTTGAATCCTGGATGCACCATATTGCAATTACCCGGAATGATGGCCTCCATCGTAGGAATTTCGAAAGTGAATCATCTGCATACGTTTAGATTTATAAAACTAGCTTTTCTTGCAGTTTGAGGGACATAACTGTTGATTGAAGAACATGAAATACCT
Organism: Carassius auratus; assembly: GCF_003368295.1. Classification (NCBI taxonomy): domain Eukaryota; kingdom Metazoa; phylum Chordata; class Actinopteri; order Cypriniformes; family Cyprinidae; genus Carassius; species Carassius auratus. Next base: position 25,729,126 of record NC_039244.1, read on the forward strand.
AAATGTTCTCTATAACAAAGTGATCCAGTTACTTTTTTTGTTTTGCATGGCTGTACTGTAAATCCAGTCTTAAGCCAGACTCTGAGTGTGTATATAATCTGGTTACAGACGGCAGCGTACTGGCTCTGAGCTGGAGTATACTGAAAAACTGCAGCAGTACGGTGAGTATAACTGCACCAAAAACATATTTCTTGCTGTACATATTTATTTATAGCTTGTGAAAATGATGCAATATAGCTTATTCAAACATAATAATAAATAAAATGATAAAGTCATGTTAAAAAAAAAATTATTACGACATGTTCTTAATTTTAATAGGATAAGAAAAACAGTATCATTTGTTAAATGTATGTTTTACCATCTAAATTATGTCAAAATATACATCTGTGTTCAACTAGAATACAGCAGAAATGTATGGAGTTTTTGTTATTGGCACATTGGGTTGTATTATATTTGAAAACATTTAAGATTTTTACAATGTACTTATCCTATTTAAAGTAATACGTAACAATAGAAGTTCTAACTGAAAAGCATTCTTCTTCTTTTGGTTTTAGTATCCCCCGGTGTAAAAGTTTACATTGACCCTTTTACATATGAGGACCCGAACGAGGCTGTTCACGAATTTGCCCGAGAGATTGACATCTCGTGTGTGAAGATTGAGGAAGTCATTGGAGCAGGTAAACCACAGCTCTCAGTATTAAACAAAACCAGGCCTTTCTGATTAATGGTCATTATGAAGAATATTCGAACACCTGATATCTAATTTGACATAAACCTTAAGATTAAGATTAAACCAAACATTGCTATTTATGAATATTACCATGAACTGCATTCAAGTCTAACATTATGAAAAATCATACACCACTGTTCATTAGTTTGGGGTAGGTAAGACTCAAAAATAAATTGTATTATTATTTATTTATCCCTGTGCTTGTTCTTGGTCACTCTCATGTTTTACGATCTGAATCAATTCCCTCATTTCATACTTTCACATCCAGAGTCCAGGCCCCAAACCCCCACAACCTTTAAATTCCTGTCTCCTCCCTCTCCACAGCCTGTCCCTAAACTCCTCTCTCACCCTCTCTCTCCATCCATCCCCTGCCTATTCAAACCCTAAACTGTTGCCTCATTTTTTTCTCTCGTTCTCACTTTCCATGGTTCTTCTGCAGTACATCATTTCTTCCCTCGAATGGTTTTTTGATCCTGAGCTCAGACCGATAATCCTCCCTCTCCCTCACGCCCCCACCCCACTCCCTCTCCCCTCTTCCTACGTTCCATTCATTCAGGAGAGTTCGGGGAGGTGTGTCGAGGCCGACTCAAGCAGCCTGGCCGAAAGGAAACAACCGTGGCCATCAAGACACTGAAGGCGGGCCACACAGAGTGCCAAAGACGAGACTTCCTTAGCGAGGCCAGCATCATGGGCCAGTTTGACCATCCCAATGTCATCCACTTGGAGGGAGTTCTGACCAGGAGCTGCCCGGTGCTTATTGTCACAGAGTTCATGGAGAACGGAGCGCTCGACTCCTTCCTTAGAGTAAGACTGGGATCATATTTAATGCAAAACTGTTTTATTTCATTAGCCTTATATATTTGCTTTCTCAGTAAACGGCATCAGGAGCTGAGCCCATGGGCATCTTAGACATCATTAGTGTGGCCGGCTAAGTTATCCAGGTTAACGCATTTCTAACCCTGTTAAATTTGCCCACTGGTACATTCGACAAAAATATTGGCTAATTCGTAGGTTATCATTGTTGTCCAATCATTCATTTTACTGCATTACACACTGAAGCTGAAGCTAATAAAGTCCACAATTAAATTTGGGATAAAAAACAAGCAAACGTATGGAATATATTAATTTCATTTACTGGAGGCCTTTACAGCACATGCATAGTAAACTGGTAATAGTTACAAGAACAGTAAATAAAATAAAAACTATGAAATATATCTATTAATAAAAGAAGCCGTCTAAGCAAACAAGTTTATCATAATAAAACAAAAAACTTTAAACCTAGCCTACTGTCACTTTAAGACAATGCACGGATCCAACTGATACTGTATGTTCAGAAGACTGTCTGTTATGATAATCGCCAAGACGGGCATGCTGGCATATTTTTTTGTGTGAATGTGTCCGTTCAAGCACAGGACTTTAAAGAGAATTCAATATTTGCATGCTGAGACACTGGTTTGCACACTTCGGATGAGTGCTCACACAAATCTTCTCACTGCGAGCGAGTTCTCATTCACGGCTTCTGGCTAGGCAAAGCTAAAATGAACAGCAACGTGCACACAGGCACTATCAACACCCTGGTGATGATGGCATAAATGACAAGGTCATATTCCAGCGTAGGGAACTAAACAACATTAAACAAAGTTTACAAAGAGGGACTGGGTTGTCCATGTGTTGTGGTTTATTGCAGTTGTTGTAATGTTTTGGGAAGCCAGAATGCATATCCATCGACAGAAACATACGTTAGCTGAACTGTCTCTTCTACGCATTGTTATATATAACAGATGTATTGTCAGATTTAAGGTGAACCCCTGTGCAAGTGCATGCCAAACTGTGGGTGGAGCATGGTAGGGTTCGGTATTTTACAGAGAACCGTTAAATCCCGTAAGAACGCTGGTCATTCACATTAGTGATGCATCGATACCACTTTTTACAGTACTCGGCAGATAACGATACTTTTATTTTTTGGTACTTGTCGATACCGAGTCTGCCGATACTGGTATTTTCATTGTACTTGTAATTTTTCTTATAATGTAATTGTATGCTTAAGGTTGAAAATGAATGTTGTTTATAGTGAATGCCCCAGTAAATGTTGTTTTATATTTATAATTTAGTTTTAATCCAAATGATGCGTGTACTAAGTGAGCAATCATCAATAAAGATCACGCAACAGAAGAGCGCTCTCGCTCCCTCTCTCTCTCCATACTGTTAAGTAACTTGTTTATTGTTTTACTTACTTGTTTTTAGACATATCTGACCGAACTACAAACTTTCCAGTGACGTCTGTGAGAAAGGGATATTATTTCGACAAGCTTGCGCATGTGCGCGGCCGCGTGCTCAACCTGCATGCATTGCTTGTCAGCTCGCACACATGAGCTATACAGGCGTTAACTTAATACTGAATGTTTAATATTATATTCATTCAATAGATATACTTCGTAGACATCCTTAATCTCTAATAACTCCATTCTGCTGTCTGTTGTTCTTTTGGCAGTGAATCACTTTTATCCCTAAAGTCTTTCCTTGTACCTGTCCATGATGCCATTATTCCTATGAGCGACTCGATAGGATAAATTTCACTGGGAACAGTTGTGTTAGTTTCTGCTGAAAAGCACAAGTGGCCAGTGCAAAACACATAATAGTAGTAGTAGTAGTAGTATCTTACTTGCTGTAGCTAAACATAGAAATTATATCTGTACAGAATGTTTTTTTTTTTTTTGACCTCAAACCTTCCCAAACCTGTGTCTTTGATTCGTTTAAAATGGCACCCCATTTATACTGCTAGCAATGCAATGTGACAAACTAGAACACTCCCATTATAATTAAATAAACTGTTGAGTCGTATTGCATTGCTCGCTTGTGGTCTAGATGGGGTGTTAAAATACATAAATCGCATATTAAATCAAATGCCACTGCATTAAAAACTTCTGCAGTGCATACATTAAAGAGAATGAAAGAAAAATACCCGGCGTTTTCAAAAATAACATATGCAGCTTTTGAAAAATATTCAGGGCTACGCCTTTCCTTAGCCTGATGCTAAAAAAATGTTTGGCTTCATGATCTTTCATCAAAATGTAATAACTCGTTCAATCAATTCCTACTGGACTAATTCAAGTTTTACTGAATATTCTGTTTCAGTATGAAGCATGTCACATTACTTTACACAACTAAGATAGCAAAACTTCTCTCGGCCAGAACTTATTTTGCGCTGGCATGGGAATTTGATAACCCCGCAGCATTAAACAGTTATTAATGGTGCTTTATAAAGAACCTTGCTTCACCTTTAACTTGTGTCAACATCTGGCATTTCAAAACCTTACAAATACCATAATAATCTCTGGAAATTCTTATGTGACCTAGTATAGTCCCTCAGTTTCTACAGTAACACTTGATAAACAGTTTGGACTCCAGAACCTTAACCAACCCATGCAGACAGTCAGTGCAGAACACCGGAAGCTTAGACATCCCGAGGTGGGATGTTCTTGCTCTGTGTGACCACCGAACAGATGACACAACTTAAAGCCCACCCAACAAGTCCATCGTCCCACAACATCTTCCTATAGCACAGCTTGTACTTAAAGTCCAGCCAGGACTGTGTTACACACAAACACTCTACTAAAAATATCCATAAGAACAAGCTTTGGTATGATTCATCTTCAACTTTTAAAAAAGCATCAACATCAAAATCTCGTACCAGAATGTTTATCGTCATTGGAGCCAAACCAAGTGAGAATGGCTACAGACATGATCATGTCCTTTTGCTTGGAGGCTTAGCTTGAACCATGTGCTATTTGTGAACAGTAGACTTGTGAATTTGCCCTTAGAGGTTTCTTTAACGCCAGAACTTGGGCTGTAGCATTACATTTTTGTATTGGACATAAAACCTCGAATGAAGATGAATGGGGCTTTTTGGCACAAGAAGTCAATTACGCTTTCCAAAGATGCATTTTTTTGATCACAAATACAGTGGAAACTGTAAAATAAAAAATTATAAACAAAACCCATTTTCTATTGTAATATATTTTAAAATGTAATTTGTTTAAAATTTAATAATATAAAACTAATACAATATTCAGTGTCATCCATTAGAAATCATTATAATGCGTTAATTGAAATCTTTGTTGAAAAAAAGTTATAATTTATATTTTTTGGAAACCGTTTATTCACACACATACTTATAGTTTTTTGGAAAACGTTATAGAACGGTTATGTGTGCATGTGTGTACAGTATATGTGTGTGTGTGTGTGTTAAACACTGTACGATAATATGGTCATTTGCATTTGATTATTAGAGTTTGTTATTGTTTTATTCCCACTGTTCGTGATCCTATCAGAGCAGACTTGCAAGCCACCAGAGAACCACTGCTTCAGATTGTCCCTCTTCACAATATGAAAATGAAAACATGTGGCTTTGATATTCTGTGTAAAGTGTGTAATTGAATTACGCTTTCAAATATTCAGTGCTATTGCAAAGGATATTGCTCCATAAGGATTAGCTTTTATGGAGCTCTGTAGAGACACTTCTTCATAGCGTTGGCATCCTGATACTCTGAAGAAGATTACGGGGTGCTGCGAGTAGAATTAGTCCGGCGGCTTTGTTAGAGTCAGACTGATTAGAACGAACAGAACCGGTGTAGTGTTGTGTTTACATCTGTTAATGTCACTCTCTCTCTTCTATTGTACTGTTCTCGCTCAGCTGAATGATGGCAGGTTTACCGTAACGCAGCTGGTTGGCATGTTGAGGGGAATCGCAGCTGGCATGAAGTATCTGTCCGACATGAACTACGTCCATCGTGACCTGGCTGCACGCAATGTGCTCGTCAACAGCAACCTGGTGTGCAAAGTGTCCGATTTTGGCCTCTCTCGCTTTCTGGATGATAACTCATCGGACCCCACCTACACCAGCTCATTGGTGAGTTCGGTTAAGGTCACGCATGTTTGCTCTTTTTATGTGATAATACAAAATAAACATTGAAATATTCGTGTTCCAACAAATCCTACAATCCCCACTAAGCCATTATTGCAGCTTATCTTTGAATACTTTGTCTGTACAAATATACAAGTTAGTAGCCAATACACTTAGCACAGACAGTTTTTTTCTTCATAAATAATCAATTAATGAATTAATTAATTATGTAATATGTCATTTAAAATATTAAAATTAATTACATTTAATTTAATCAATAAAAAGGACATAACTTTGGCCACTCCAGGCCTTGTAAATTATAAGACATTTTTCATAGTCCATTTTATTTGCTATCTTTAGGGCTGCATGATATTGGGGAAAAAATGACATTGCAATATTTTATTTTTCTGCGACATATATTGCGATATGAAATCTAATCAGAGAGCAAGGCCGCGCTCATTTTGTTTGAAGACGGTGAGCGTGTGGCTCTATCTCTCTCTCTTTCTCTCTCTCTCTTTCTCTCTCTCTCTTTCTCTCTATCTCTCTCTCTCGCGCGCTATCTCTCTCTCGCGCTCTCTCTCTCTCGCTGCTCTCTCGTGCACTCTCTCTCTCTCTCTGCCCTGGTAAACTGACAGGACTTAAAAACACATGCAAATGATAAACTTTCACTCTATGATGGTTAAGCTGTGCAATTAATCCGCGAATCACATTCGTCAAGGGCCGGCGAGCAGCTAGCCCGTACAGTTAATGAATAACGGATCAACTACGACAGCCTACACTGCTCTAGCTATCATTATTACTAAATTATTAGTACTATTATTACAACTATGTTAACTGTTTATGTTTGCATAGATGATGGTGCAGTATCATTTGTATTTTAATGGGTAATGATATCGGTTGGCAATAGCATGGTATTTTGATTTACACCATGATACTGAATGATATTAAAGTACCATGGAATTTACAGTACAAGGTATTTCAAAGAATACTATGATACCTTACATATGCTGTGGTATTTATGGATTTGATACATTTACAAAAACCATGTTAGTATGGTGCTGTTTGGTGTTTTATTGTTAGTTTATTAACCCGTGAAATCATTTTTGTGGATTTTCATCCATGTCTGTGCTTTACAGATACAGTGCACATTAAGAATTGATAAGAACAGCCTTGACCATCAGAATCGGGAGTACAGATGGCATGCTTGATATGTGGAAGAAGCCTGCCTCTATCTCTGTCTGTTAGAAACATATGGATGTAGTCAGTACAGTATGTGAAGGCTTGTTCAGTGTGTCCGACATGATAAGCTACGGATAAGGGAATTGAATGACTAGAATCCCATAGAAATCCTTTCATTTTATTTTTAGCATCCACATCAACTCTTTGGGCTAAAAATGTTGAGTAAACATTTGTGTGGTTACTGGGCAATGCTAGTATTCAATGAAGATTTAGCACTAGCATGCTCGTTTAGCTTGTACTTTGCTTGGATTAGTGTATTGATTAGTCTTCCCATTCAAGTTGATCAAACCGTTATGTTTATAGTTAGACTCCAGTCATTTTTTTTTTTTTTTTCACTGGTTTTCATCTCAGATTAATGAACCCAGCCGGATTCCCCATGGGGAGGAAGCCGTTAGTAGAGGTCGAGTCTTAGCGCTAATTAGGCAGCTGAAGACTCAAGCCATGTCGTTGGTTTTAAAGTCTGTGTTTGAATTTAATTGCTTCTCTGTGTGTATGTGTGCAACTATGTAGGGGGGAAAGATCCCAATCCGCTGGACCGCCCCCGAAGCCATCGCCTTCAGAAAGTTCACCTCTGCGAGTGATGTGTGGAGCTATGGGATCGTGATGTGGGAGGTTATGTCATTTGGTGAGCGGCCATACTGGGACATGAGCAATCAAGATGTAAGTCAACTTTCTGAGTGAATCTCATGAAAACTCTTGTATAGGTCACATTTCAGTCCAAAATGACAAGTAAGAAATAGAATTTTGCATAAAAGGAAAGTTTTTTCATGAAAATTAGTGACATTAGTGCATTTTTATACATCTGGTTGTTTTACTTTACTTCGGTGGTGTTTTCATTTTAGAGTATTAACAACACAAAAATACTGAAATAGCATTTTTATTCATTTTTTAATCAGTCTAAACTATACTATGTCATATTTATATGATACATTAATTGTTTGCAATACAATGAGAATTACATTTTTGCATGGATTTATTATATGTTTATAAAATAAATTAATTATATTAATATACAATTGTATTTATTAAATATTAGTAAAGTAAAACATATTTATTTTTATTAATAAAAATTGTTCAAAGTTGTATTTTATTTATTTTAACTTTGGCCACACAGTGCAGATTTATTCTATAAAAATGAGGGAAATAAGAATTAATAATTCTCCATGGTTATTCTTATATGTATCTATCCATCATTTCTCATTTAATACTAATCTCTTAGTACAGTGCTATATGTTTCATTCTGAGATGCTCTTTTTTTCAAGTCTATTAGTCTTTATAATGGTTTAACGATTGTAACATTCTGGTCATATCCTGTATGCCTCATAAAACTCTGCATACTGCCGAGATTCTCCTAATGCAAAGGGACAGTGTAATTGCTCTGTCTGTTGATGCTGTAGGTAATGAACGCTGTGGAGCAGGACTACAGGCTGCCTCCTCCCATGGACTGTCCCGCAGTGCTGCACCAGCTCATGCTGGAGTGCTGGGTGAAGGAGCGGAACATGAGGCCGCGCTTCGGACAGATCGTCAGCACACTTGACAAGCTCCTCCGCAACGCCGCAAGCCTCAAAGTGCTTACCATAGCACACTCAGGGTGAGCAGAAAACAGGCCAGATTAGATACAGGTCAATTATGGCTTCGCCTTAAGGAAAAGATGGATCTTCCTTCTGAAATATAGTTTATGAAATCACAATTGACATAGTATATGGCAAATAGTAAGCCGTTATTGCTACTTTTACTGCTATGCTCCAAAAAATTTCATATCGACTTTGTGATATTTTAAATGTAGATCCTATTATAACATTTTCTTTTTAGCAGAGAAGAAGATTGTATTGCTTAAAGGTTGCTTTTTCATGACTCATAGATTTGGAATCATATATTTGAGTTGTATGTCATTTAAGTATCAACTTGTCGCCGATGTCTGAAAGCCTGTTTCTGAGTGACAAAAGGTAATTGTCTCATTAAAAAAATTATATAAAAAATAAGTCCATAAAAAGTGTAATTATAAATATACACTCACCTAAAGGATTCTTAGGAACACCTGTTCAATTTCTCATTAATGCAATTATCTAATCAACCAATCACATGGCAGTTGCTTCAGTGCATTTAGGGGTCTTGTCCTAGTCAAAACAATCTCCTGAACTCCAAACTGAATGTCAGAATGGGAAAGAAAGGTAATTTAAGCAATTTTGAGTGTGGCATGGTTGTTGGTGCCAGACGGGCTGGTCTGAGTGTTTCACAATCTGCTCAGTTACTAGGATTTTCACGCACAACCATTTCTAGGGTTTACAAAGAATGGTGTGAAAAGGGAAAAACATCCAGTATGCGGCAGTCTTGTGGGCGAAAATGCCTTGTTGATGCTAGAGGTCAGAAGAGAATGGGCCGACTGATTCAAGCTGATAGAAGAGCAACTTTGACTGAAATAATCACTCATTACAACCGAGGTATGCAGCAAAGCATTTTTGAAGACAACCTTGTGCACAACCTTGAGGCGGATGGGCTACAACAGCAGAAGATCCCACCGGGTACCACTCATCTCAACTACAAATAGGAAAAAGAGACATTCCGATGGTCATTCCGAGTCAGAATTTGGCGTAAACAGAATGAGAACATGGATCCACCATTCCTTGTTTCCACTGTGGAGGCTGGTGGTGGTGGTGTTATGGTGTGGGAGATGTTTTCTTGGCACACTTTAGGCCCCTTAGTGCCAATTGGGCATCGTTTAAATGCCACGGCCTACCTGAGTATTGTTGCTGACCATGTCCATCCCTTTATAACCACCATGTACCCATCCTCTGATTATTCCTCTTCGTGAGAAATAAACCCAATTAGTCAGAAACAAGTTTACAATTACATGATGCACTCACTTTGCAAAATATAAAGTGGAAAATACAAATAATAAAGTTGCAATTGCAATATTTAAAGTCACATTATGAGACATAAAGTCACAGTTACAAGAAACAATAAGTTGCAGTTGACATTTACTTTGTGCAATATAACGTTGCGTTTTGGGATAAAAAGTCATAATTATGAGAAACAAAGTCACAGTTGCAGAGTCAGATTGTGAGATTTAAAATGACAGTTACAAGATATATACGCAACTGCGACATGTAACATTGTGGGATATAGTCGCAATTATGCAAAACAAACTCCCATTTGCAAGAGTCACATTGAAAAAAAAAAAAAAACCTTGGTGAGATTTGGTTTAATTGAAGCTGTTTTTTTGTGCAATATACAATTTAATTTAAAGAAAGTCACATTTGTTGCTCTAAATAAAATTGCAATTGTGAGATATCAACTTACAAATACCTTTGTTTTACCAGAAGAAATAAATTGTGGCATATTGTTAGGACATAGAGTTAAACGTTTAATGCACAGTTTGTGACATTACTGAGATCTCTATGTAAAGGGATGTGAGATTGCTAGGGAGAATCAACTGATAATTAGGAGACTTTGCTCTTCATTCTGTCACATTGCAGTCTAGGAGAAACAATTTAGATATTAAAAAGAGATCTATCTTTCCTACGGGTAAAGCACAAGCTGGATTTTTAAACTGAACGTGCAGCAAAATACCTATCACGATAAGCCTACCCCTCCCTGTGCCCCCCTATGCAAATCATTCTTTACGGTGAGAGGCTTTCCCCCCCACCCAATGCAGTTTCAACCACATTAATTATCCAGCAAATAAATGCAATCCATAGCAGTGCTGAGTCTGACTTAGTCAAAAAAAGCACGCTCATTTCACTTGTGTTTGTAAACGCGCTGCTCTCGCCTCCAGCGCTTTGAACCGCACCGTCTTGGGAACGGAGTAACGGCTGACTTACACACAGTGCAGTGCCCTTTCCTCTTCACTGGCTGCTGTGTCTGCTCACTGGGAAAGCTGGTTCGGTTC